>NC_073397.1:35749754-35947254 GCF_028641065.1 Leucoraja erinaceus
GAGGCTGCCCCTCGGGTTCCTATTAAATCTTTCTCCTCCCACCTTTTAGTTTTTGATTCCCCAACCTTGAGAAAAAGTCTCTGGGCATTCTCCCTATCTCTTCACCTCATAGTCAGAGTGCTACAGTGTGGAAACAGGCCCTTTGGCCCAACTTGTTAACATGGCCCAGCTACACTCATCCCACCTGCCTGCGTTTGGTCAATATCCCTCCAAACTTGTCCTATCCATGCACCTGTCTGTTTCTTAAACGTTGGGATAGTCCCAGCCTCAACTACCTCCTCTAGCAGCTTGTTCCATACACTCACCACCTTTTGTGTGAAAAAGTTACCCCTCAGATTCCTATTAAATCTTTTCCCCTTCACCTTGAACCTATGTTCCCTGGCCCTTGATTCCCCTACTCTGGGCAAGGGACTCTGTGCATCTCCCTGATCTATTCCTCTCATGATTTTATACACCTCTATAAGATCCCCCTCATCCTCCTGCGCTCCAAGGAATAGAGACCCAGCCTACTCAACCTCTCCCTGTAGCTCAGACCCTCTAGTCCTGGCAACATCCTCGTAAATCTTCTCTGAACCCTTTCAAGCTTGACAATATCTTTCCTATAACATGGTGACCAGAACTGAACACAAGAACTTTCATGATTTTATACACCTCTGTAAGATCACCCCTCAGTCTCATCCACTCCAAGTTGCATTTTAGAGGCTTTTAGTCAGGCACATGGATCAACGGGGAATGGAAGATATGCATCATATGCAGGCAGAGGAGATTAGTTTATCTTGGCAACATGTTTGGCACAGACATTATGGGCCGAAGGGCCATTTCCTGTGCTCTACTGTTCGATGACCTACGAATAAACTCCTAACCAGCCCAACCTCTCCCTGTAACTCAGACCCTCGAGTCCTGGCAACATCCTCGTAACTCTTCCCTGCACTCTTCCCAGCTTAATGGCAGGTTTTCAGTACTTGCTTTATCTGGAGAATACTTTTGTAGCATTGCTGGCAAAAATATTTTGATAAAGCCAATAGTAATCTGTTCACCATGTCCTTTTGGATAAAAGGCTTAAGTGTTTACAGGGTTTGTGTTGAGAACCCAGAGTGCTTATTAACTGGGAGGTAGACACTTCAAAACTGATCGGTAAAATATAACCTGCAAGAAGGATATTTAAAGTGAAATCTTGGCTGGGGTAGCCATTGGGATTATAATGCTGCCACCAAGTGGCAAAGGAACTCATTCACTCACTGAACGATGTTTGATTCGTTGACATTATTGATATCCATGAACCCAATCCAATTAAAACAAAGCAGAGAAATACCTAACGTGCTTTTCATTACTAAACCCATTTGCTGCAAATTCGCAAGAAACTTGCAGATCCGTGCAATTTAACTTGCTAAAGTTACATTAAGTAATTAAAAGTAGAACTTAGATTGGTGTGCACTAATGATTACTGATCAAAGCAAAAGATATATAGGTAGTGTGAACACTTCAATTTCACTTTAGAAGCAATAGGATTCTGCAGATGCTTCAGTTTTATTTGCTGACCAAGACCAACGAAACCTTTAAACTGATTGTATGGCACGCACTTGCTATAATGGCCCTTATTATGTCAGTGGGTTTTTCATAATACAACCAGTTAAGTAATTCCCCAATGTATATTAAATTTCAATCATTTTTTCTATGTAAACCTAATTTTTATAACAGGTTTTTCACAGTTACGGGGAAATCCAACAGTAAGCAAATGAGGGTAAAAAATGTCAATAGTTAGATGTTGACATTTAGAGTCATAGTTTAGTTTAGTTTAGTTTAGTTTAATTTAATTTAGTTTTAATTAGTTTAGTTTAGTTTATAATGGTATATGGACACACTGATCTGTTTTGTAGTCAAGGCCTACTATGTTCTGCCGTGTTGAAGCAAAGCAAGAATTTCATTGCCCTATCAGGGACACATGACAATGAACTCTCTTGAACTTGAACTTGAACTGAAGTCTCCTGCACGCTCGGAGTGTGAAAAAGGGTCCCGACACGAAACGTCACATGTCCTCTTTACTCCAGAGATGCTGCCTGACCCGCTGAGTTACTCCAGCATTTTTAATCAATCTTTGGTATAAACCAGTATCTGTAGTTCTTTGTTTCTCCACCTATCAGTTGCCAGCTTTGTACCACCTCCACCTCTCTTTTCCAGCTTTCTCCCTCCTCCGCAAGCAGTCAATCTCTGAAACATCGCCCTTATAAATGCTGCCTGACCCGCTGAGTTACTCCAGCACTTTGTATCTACCAAAACAGTAGGTTCCAGCGCTGTTGGTCAAACCACTCCATTAATATTCCAGACCACGGCTTATACTTGCTGCAAAGTTGTAATAAGGAAGGTTAATGAGGATGGAAATCTGTCAGAAACTTACTGCAGCCCTTGGTTGACTTTCCAATAGACACTTCTGGATTTATGGCTCTGGTCCATGTACGGTTCATTTACTACAAGTCATGGCTGGAATATCTCAAGCCTCTAACATTGCTGTAAAATAATCAGACTTAATGAAACATAAAAAAATAAATGTGCAAACAGCCCCTTGAATTAGATCCTAGATTCTACAGCATCACAAACTGTCAATGTTTCCATTCAAGTGTGAAACATTGCTGAGAAACAAATTCTTGAATTAATTTCTGAAACACAGTCTATTTGTTGTGAAACCCTGGATTAGTAAACTTTCTTTGATCTGCCGCAGTAACATTATTCCTATTAAGAATATGAGTGTGAGAAACAGATTATTAAATTATTAAATTTTAAATTAGATAGCAGAGTCAGGGGATATGGGGAGAAGGCAGGAGCGGGGTACTGATTGGGGATGATCAGCCATGATCACATTGAATGGCGGTGCTGGCTCCAAGGGCCGAATGGCCTACTCCTGCACCTATTATCTATTGTCTATTGTCTAAAGACTAGACCAAGTGGGCCTCGTTGGGTCCCTGTCACACGTGAGGCCTGGTCCCCCAATGCAACCCATTCTCCAAGGCAATATTCCACCACGCACCCGTTCCCCCAACACAACATGTTCCCCCAAAGGTAACCACCACTCACCCATAACCCGCAACTAACTGCGCATGGGCTGCTCATTTCGCCTTATTCACTGTCCATCATTTTAAAGTTTTTTAAAAACGTGCACTTGCTCGGGCTTCCAGGACTCAGTGTCCTGGGATAGCAACATTTGCAGGGCTACAATCCCATTGTGATGTCATAGCTGCAAGTGCCAATGCAGAGGGAAGACGTTTTTCTCAAAGTGGGGTTTTGTAAAGTTAAAAATGTGAATAACTTGTAAAATATAACATCCATCTGAAGGAAACTTGATACAAAAGACCCCAGGACAATTGTGAGTAAGGTGGTCCAAAAATTGTAGTGTTATCATGTACCGTTTTTGCGTAGTTTCAGGATCACATGGGCAGATATCCATACACACACAACACACACACACACACACACACACACACACACACACACACACACACACACACACACACACACACACACACACACACACACACACACACACACACACACACACACACACACGCACACACACACACACACACACACACACACACACACATAGATATGGTTGTCCATTATGTCGGAATAGGGGGGGAGGGCGGGTATGGATCAGAGTTTTGGGGTCAGATGACGGGGAGGAAAGAGGGCTATGGATCATTGGGCAATGAGATGACCAGGGCCATTAGAAGTTGATGCCAACTATCAGTGGAGAAGGCTGGTGATCAGGCCATCCACTTAGGCTATTAGAGGCATGAGTCATTGGAAAGGCACAAAAAGTTGGAGCAACTCAGCTGGTCAGGCAGCATCCCTGGGGAACATGGATAGGTGATGTTTCGGGTTGAAGGAAGAATGGTCCCAACATGGGGCAGCATGGTGGCGTAGCGGTAGAGTTGCTGCCTTACAGCGCTTGCAGTGCTGGAGACCCGGGTTCGATCCCGACTATGGGTGCTGTCTGTACTGAACTTTGTACGTTCTTCCTGTGACCACGTGGGTTTTTTTTGGTTTCCTCCCACACTCCAAAGACGTACTGGTTTATAGGTTAATAATGTAGGTGTGTGTAGATAGTGTTAATGCTGGTCAGCAGGGAATCGATGGCCTGAAGGGCCTGTTTCCGCGTTGTTTCTCAGAAAAAAAACCCAAAATGTCACCTATCTTTGCCCTCCAGGGATGCTGCCCAGCCCGCTGAATTACTCCAGTTTTTTCCTGTCTTTCCTGGATAAACTAACATCTGCAGTTCCTCGTTTCCACATTGAGATATTGGAGTTGTATGGTCATGTTGGGGGCGGAGGTCTCTGAGATAACTAGTGATCTCAGTTCTAGTTTGTTGAAAACAATGAATTGATGTTTGCACTGTTGGGATTTGGGGGGGGTGGGTGGGGAAGGGAAAGACGTGTTCAGTTGAAATTCCGTGAATGAAATGAAATGGTATAAGGATGGTCGGTATCATCTTTCAACTCCTCTAAAGTGCATTTTCAATTGCACTTTGTTACCAGCAGATTTCAAGAGTGTTATGGAATCTGATCTACCTGGTGTACATTCACTTTTTCTGTTGACACATGTCAGATACGGAGATTACTCGTCAAACCTGTAACTGATCCCACTGACGGGAATGAGAGTCTAAAGAGACGGCTTAAAATATAGAGAAGGAAGACTCTTGCAAAATGGTGAAATTGACTCTCCTGAGAACCTTTGTGCAATGCCCATCACCTCAAATTCATGTACTATTGTGCGGCAGCTTTTTAAACCTATTTTGTAAACAGCGCAAGGCATTTCTGCAAGCCAATATAATGGGGGATGACATGCTAGACTTAATTCCTGTTCAAGAGGGAACTGCAGATGCTGGAAAATCGAAGGTAGACAAAAATGCTGGAGAAACTCAGCGGGTGCAGCAGCATCAATGGAGCGAAGGAAATAGGCGACGTTTCGGGCTGAAACCCTTCTTCAGACCGGCTTAAGCCGATGCCCTCTAGTTTTGGGTGATCACGGCAGCACAGCAGTAGAGTTGCTGCCTTACAGCAAAATGCAGCGCCAGAGACCCGGGTTCGATCCCGACTACGGGCGCCAAGTACAGCAGCCCCGAGAGCACCTCACATCTGATGACCACATTTTTTCCCGTCATGGAGAGGGAGCAATGCCTCCACAGCTCCAGCTTCTTCCCCACCTTGGCTATCTGCTCCAGCCAATTCCTGCCACATTCTTCAGTCACACGCCTCAGCCCCCCCCCCCCCCCCCCCCGAACCAGATCCCCAGCACCCTCAAGAAGACAGGCTTGATGGTGAAGGGGATGGAAGATCGGTCGGGCCAGTTGCCAAAGAGCATGGCCTCGCTCTTCCTGCGGTTCACCCTGGCTCCCGTGGCCGACTCAAACTGGTCGCAGATGCTGATCAATCTGCGGACCGACCTTGGATCCGAGCAGAAGACGGCGACATCGTCCATGTACAGGGAGGTCTTGACCTGAATGCCCCCCCCCCCCCCCCCCCCCCCCTGACTGGCAATGTCACTCCTCTTATGCTCGCATCCTTCCTCATGGACTCGGCAAAAGGTTCAATACAACAGACAAACAAGACAGGAGAGAGAGGGCAACCCTGCCTGACTCCAGACCTCACAGGGGAGCTGTCTGATTCCAAGTCAAATCATCTTTCATTTTTTGATTGGAGAGCAAAGAAAAGAGTTTAGAGTGGAGGAATACTGAATCACCAGCTCACAGTGGTGCAGCAGGTAGAGCTGCTGCCTTACAGGACCAGAGGTCCGGGTTTGATTCCGACCTTGGATGCTATCTGGGCGGAGTATGCACGTTCTCCCTGTGACCTCATGGGTTCGTCCCAATAATCCGGTTTCCTCCCACATCCCAAAGACATGCAGGTTTGTAGGTTATCTGGCCACCAGGCAACTGAACCATACCACTGCAACTGGAGAACAGTCCTGAACTCCCAGCCAGCTGGTTGGTGATCCTCAGACTATCTTTGATCGGGCCTTCCTGGCATTATCTTGCACTAGACGTTATTCACTTAACATGCACCTGTACACTGTGAATGGCTCAATTGTGATCATGTATTCTAGCTATTGAGGGAGTGCAGCGTAGGTTCAGCAGATTAATTCCTGGGTTAACGGGACTGTCATTTGCTGAGAGAATGGAGCGGCTGGGCTTGTACACTCTGGATTTTAGAAGGATGAGAGGATATCTCATTGAAACATTTAAGATTATTAAGGGTTTGGACACGCTAGAGTCAGGAAACATGTTCCCGATGTTGCGGGAGTCCCGAACCAGGGGCCACAGTTTAAGAATAAGGGGTAAGCCATTTAAAACGGAGACGAGGAAACACTTTTTCACACAGAGAGTTGCGAATCTGTGGAATTCTCTGCCTCAGAGGGCGGTGGATGCAGGTTCTCTGGATGCTTTCAAGAGAGAGCTAGATAGGGCTCTTAAACATAAGAGCATCAGGGGATATGGGGAGAAGGCAGGAACGGGGTACTGATTGGGGATGATCAGCCATGATCACATTGAATGGCGGTGCTGGCTCAAAGGGCCGAATGGCCTACTCCTGCACCTATTGTCTATTGTCTTTCCGCCGACTGGTTAGCACGCAACAAAAGCTTTTCACTGTATCTTAGTACACGTACGTGACAATAAAAGAAACCAAAAATAGTTCAAGTTCAAGTGAGTTTATTGTCATGTGTCCCTGTATAGGACAATGAAATTCTTGCTTCGCTTCAGCACACAGAACATAGTAGGCATTTACTACAAAACAGATCAGTGTGTCCAAACAGTGTGCCACGCGAGTACGAAATCAAACTAGTACACGGGCGATCAGTGGCCGGCGTGGCCTCGGTGGGCCGAAGGGCCTGTTTCCATGCTGTATCTCTAAAGTACAAACAAAAGACTGACGTCTTTGGAGTTGCGCATGTTGCAGTGTGTGTGCAGAAATTGTCTGTATCAGTCTTCCAATGCATCAACAGTGAGCACTGAATATTAAACCATGACTCGCATGCAACATCCAGCTCATTGCTTTAACACTTGATGTAAAAAGTCCTTCTGCTGCCTGCCCTGGCTACTGGTTGGAGAAATGGGGCATGGTGTGTGTCTGTGGAATTCCCTGCCTCAGAGGGCGGTGGAGGCCGGTTCTCTGGATACTTTCAAGAGAGAGCTAGATAGGGCTCTTAAAGATAGCGGAGTCACGGGGATATGGGGAGAAGGCAGGAACGGGGTACTGATTGTGGATGATCAGCCATGATCACATTGAATGGCGGTGCTGGCTCGAAGGGCCCAATGACAACAAAGGTTGTCAGAAACATGGTGTGTTCTGACAACCTGTTTAGGATAACATCTGAGATACACAAATTGGTGCTCACCACCTTTCCTTGCTTTACTTGTTCTAGATCTTTAATCGGACTTCATGTAACTATGAATATTAATGCCGACGCCGCAGGCAGCCCCCCCCCCTCCTCCCCCCGCCCTTTGAGGGGACGAGACCCGACGGGTCCCACCTGGTCTAGTAATTATTAAAGCCGATCAATGTAAACTGCGTGATGGATAATTTACTGCAGGCCTGGGATATAAGACAAGCACTTTAGGTTTTTACTGCACGTCAGTTAGTCTTCCCTCGTGAATACATATATCTAAATACAGGCCACGTTATTGCAGGAAGTATAACTGGACAGTTAAACGTGATCTTTTTTCAATAATGTACTGATCAATGATAGGGTCTGAGAATCACAGCATCACACCCGATATACCTATGATGATGATATGCTGATATGATATGCCATTTATTGTCACTATACATGTACAATGAAATTAAAAGCTGCTCGTACTCAGTGCATACATATAATTTAGTACAAAAAACAAGAAACAGAAAAACAAAAAACAGAAGGGAGAAGGGCGGGGGGGGGGCGGGGGATAGGTGCACAATTCTGCGGCGCTATATACATATATACAGATGGAAGTCCGGGTGTTGGGCTGTGAAGTCAGTGCATGTGTGAATTTGAATTAAGAGTAGTTATAATTTTCGGAAAACAACTATGATACCACCTTCAAGGAACTTACTTAAAGGAATTTTTTTTTTTAATTCAATCAAGTACATTTATGTTCTACAGTAATTGCAGCTGGCGTCCTGGTGCCTTTGCAACAACCTGGAGCTCATTGCTCTTAAGAACAGTGGAATTGATTGTAGACTTTAGGAGAGCTCCCCTGCCCACACTCACCATCAACAACACCGCAGTCACATCCGTGGAGTCTTTTAAGTTCCTGGGAACCATCATCTCCAAGGACCTTAAATGGGGGGCCACCATCGACTCCACAGTCAAAAAGGCCCATCAGAGGATGTGCTTCCGGCAGCAGCTGAGGAAACACAATCTGCCACAGGCAATGATGGTCCAATTCTACACAGCCATCGTAGAGTCTGTCCTCACCTTCTCCATCATGGTCTGGTTTGGCTCAGCCACCAAGCACGACACCCGGAGGCTGCAGCGAATCGTCCGATCAGCTGAGAAGACATAAAAACAGCTTTTTTTCCCACAAGCAGTAGCCCTACTCAATAACCACAAGTCTGTAGCCTCCTTTTGCTCTGGTATTTTAGTTCATTCACATGTTTAAACTATAATGTTCTATTCTTAATGTTTGAATGGTTTATGTTTCATTCTTTATTGTTTATTGTCTGTTGTGTTGTTACCTGCGAGTGGAGCACCAAGGCAAATTCCTTGTATGTGTATATACTTAAGCAATAACCTTATTCATTCATTCATTACTGATGGAGCAGACTCGATGGGCCAAATGTCCCACTTACGCGACCCCTGGCTGCATATCGCGGGCGACCTCTCACGATCGTACAACCTGTATGTTGGTGAGAGGTCTACAAAGAGTTGTAGCGTCTTTCTGGTCACTGATGAATTTTCGACATGTTGAAAATTTCGGCGACCTATGGCGGTTGCCGGCAGTCGCCTGTAAAGGTCGCGTAAGTGGGACAGGCCCTTAACTCTACTCCAATGTCTCATGATCTTATGATCTTATATTTTGCTCTGTGCTCTGAAAGACATTTTGCTTCTTACGATGTGTTAATAAAGCATAGGGTTGGCATCAGTCAGCAAGCTGGAGTTAACATTTATTATTAGTGTAGCAATTTGTGCTGATTCTGCTGATTAGATTGTCAGCACATTATATGAGCCGTCACACTGTGACCGCTCTCTCCCTTCTGCACGCTGTGTTTAACTCTTTGTTGGCTGAACGTTACATCTAGATTCCAGGGTTGGAAACTGAGCAAAGAGTGAATGCACTGCACTGGTTCATTTAGTGCGAAAGGGGTTCATGGAAAGTTGCACTATTTAAGAGGCACATCAAACTTGTACGGACTATTGAATAAAGAACCATAAAATGCATTATGAGCTAAATGGGTTATGGCATTAAGAATCCATGAATCGATAGAATTGAGATACACAAACCATATATCATAAAGCTGACGAGATCCTGCAATCTGTTGTAGAGATAAGGAACTGAAGACATTGGTTTACAAAAAAAACGCAAAGTGCTGGAGTAACTCGGGTGGCATGGTCGTGCAGCAGTAGAGTTGCTGCCTTAAGGGCATGTCCCACTTGCGCGACCTTGGCTCGCAAATTACGCGACCTCGTGGTCGCTTGAAGCGTCCGGACATCGTATGGCCGCGCGGGGCCGGTCCCACTTAGAAGCGTGGAGTTTTGTGGGGCTGGTCCCGACATTGCGCGGGGCTCCGAAATTCTTGCAGTGACCGAAATCTTCCCGCTCCAACGGCCTGTCGGCACGCAGGCGCATTGCGGTCGTACGCAGCGCCTTGACGGCGTACGCCTAGCGCGTGGCGTTGCGTGATGACGTCACCGCACAACGCCCAAATTCAGTCGGCCCGCCTCCTGCCCAGCTGATTTGTGAGCATGATGCAAATGATGTCACGCGCGAACTTAGCACGAACTTAGTGCGAACTTCCCGCGAACTTCGCGTGAACTCTGGTCGTGCCAAACGCACGCAATCGCATCCAAGTGGGACAGGCCCTTTACAGCGCTTGCAGCGCCAGAGACCCGGGTTCAATCCCGAAGACAGGTGCCGTCTGTACGGAGTTTGCATGCTCTTCCCGTGACCTGCGAGGGCTTTCTCAGAGATCTTCGGTTATCCTCCCACACTCCAAAGACTCACAGGTTTGTAGGTTAATTGGCTTGTTATGAATGTAAGATTGTCGCTGGTGTGCGTAGGATAGTGTTAGTGTGCGGGGATCGCTGGTCGATGCGGACTCTGTGGGCCAAAGGGCCTGTTTGCCCGCTGTATATCTAAACTAAATTAAACTAAACTAAACTCAGCGGGTCAGGCAGCATCTGTGGACGGGATGTCCACTTGGTCACAAGTCGAGTGTGATGACTCCCCACACAGCCTGAGAGAGTAGGGTTGAACCCAGGCAACTGGAGATCAGGCAGGTGTGCCTCCTGTTCTGCTGAGTTGCAGCCTTTAGTCACACAAGGTAAAATAACCAAAACTGCAAAATCAATTTTAACACTCTATTTATCTTCCTACAGATTAGGTTTTGCTGAGAAGGCAACAGGTAAAATGTCATGGATCTTGTAAAGGAAGTTATCAAACAGATTTCATGTGTAGGAAGGAACTGGTTTACACCGAAGATAGACACAAAATGCTGGAGTAACTCAGCGGGTCAGGCAACATCTCTGGAGAGAAGGAATGGGTGACGCTTTGAGTCGAGACCCTTCTTCAGATATTCTGTCTGAAGAAGTGTTCCGTCCCGAAACGTCACCTATTCCTTCTCTCCAGAGATGCTGCCTGGCCCGCTGAGTTACTCCAGCATTTTGTGTCTACCTTCGATTTAAACCAGCAGCTGGAAGTTCCTTCCTACATAGAACAGAACAGTGCAGGAACAGGCCCTTCAGCTCGCATAATCCATCCAAACATGATGCCAAATTAATACTAATCTCCTCATCCTGGACCTGATCCATATCCCTCCATTCCCTGCATATCCATGTGACTATCTAAAAGCTTCTTAAATCCACAATCATATCTACCTCCACCACCACCCGTGGCAGCATGTTCCAGGCACCCACTACCCTCGATGTTAAATAAAACTTGCCCCACACATCTCCCTTTAAACTTTGCCCCTCTCACTGAAAAGCTACACTCTCTCATCTTTGACATTCCCACCCTGGGATAAGGATCGGACTGTCTACTCCACCCATTGCTCTCATGGTTGTGTACAATATTGATTGGTTTATTTGAGTTCAAAAGAGAAATAACCTTTATCTTCTAAATTTAGAAATAAAAATGATGTCAGACTATAGCATATGGTGCATGATGCTAACTCAGTTGTAGACACAAAATGCTGGAGTAACTCAGAGGGTCAGGCAGCATCTCTGTAGAACATGGAGAGGTGACGTTTCACAGAGTGCTGGAGTAACTCAGCAGGTGAGGCAGCATCTCTGGAGAGAAGGAATGGGCAACGTTTTGGGTCGAGACCCTTCTTCAGACCCCAGCATTTTGTGTCCACCTTCGAATTTATCCAGCATCTGCAGTTCTTTCTTACACATGCTAAATCAATTAATGTATTAGAACTAACATAAACAATGAGGAAAGTGGTTGCGAATTGCACTCATTCCTTACCAAATGTTATCCTGCTCTTAAAGTTTATCCTGCTACCTTTGATTATATTCATTTCATTTAGTCATATTGTCATTCAGCACGGAAACATTCCCTTCGACCCAACTCATCTATGCTGACCATGATACTCCATCTAAGCTAGTCCATCCTTGCTGGCCCTTATTTCATACCCTTCATTCTTCTGTTCTTTGTACCTCCTCATACCTCCAGTTTCCCTCTCCTCTGATTCTCAGGCTGAAGAAAGGTCCCGACCCAAAATATCACCTATTCCTTTTCTCCAGAGATGCTGCCTGACCCGCTGAGTTACTCCAGCACTTTGTGTCTGTCTTCGGTTTGAACCAGCAGTTCCTTCCTTTTCATTTCCCTGTGTTTGGTTGATATTTCTCTGTAGGTTTCCTGTCCGTGCACCTGTCCAAATGTCTTTAAAATGTTGACACAATAAACTACAGATGCATGCAGGTGAGATAGGTTCATGGATATAATGGATATGCTGGAAGTTACAGGAATCTTCTATTCGTTTTTGCAGGCAGAAATGTCGCAACTTTACAACTTCAAATATAATTTATAATTTATTACTAAAAGTCTGCTCTTGACCACCTCCTGGTGTTCTGTATATTGATTTTAGAAAAAACGCTGCCACTTACGGCTGTGATTTTTGGCCATCTTACTCAGAGTCCCCCTCCGCTGCGCAGGACAAGAGGATTTTTCCCATCGATGAAAAATAAAAGAGTTATTAGTGTTTAAAAAATGTTGATATTCACTCTCCTGGAGGCCACATCCATACGGGAGGGACTATAAAACCCGGAAGTGTTGAGTGCCTCAGTCAGTCTCTGCAAGATGGGGGGGAGCGAGTGGATCACGTCTCTCAGTCTGAGCTATGAATAACACTGAATACATGTCTACTAAATTGTGTGTGGTTTTACTGACCTGTCAGTGCCCTTAATGTGGTTTGAAAATATAGTTTGGAAATGCTAAAGCTGCGTTGCCTAATTAAAGTTGCCTTGCCTAATTAAAGTTGCCTTGCCTTCTATATAATTAAAAGTCTAATCTTGACCACTTCCTGTTTGCGCTTTATATTGACTTTAGAAAAAACACTACCACGTACGGCTGTGATTTTTGGCCATCTTACTCAGAGTCCCTCTCCGCTCATCAGGTGCCGAGGATTTTTCCCATCGATGAAAAATAAAAAAGTTATTAGTGTTTAGAAAATGTTGAGATTCTCTCTCCTGTCAATCATGCCATGAAGGCCACGCCCCTTCTGGTGGGAGGGACTATAAAACCGGGCGTGGGCGTGGCTCAGTCTCTGCAAGATGGAGGAGGGAGAGGTCACGACTCGCTGTCTTTAGTGATCTTGCACCCTGCTTGAAATGGTGTGAAACTGCACTTGAATTTGGTGGCCTTGCACCCTGCTTGAAATGGAATTTCAAGGAATAGCTGTGAGTCAACTGCCAGCCTAACTGCTGTGAGTGAATGAGCCTCCAGCCCAAGAATCCATTCGGCCCACAATGTCCATACTAGCCCTCTGAAAACCAGTCCCTTCAGCCAGCAACACCTATACTAGTGTTCCAGAAAGCTTCACCCCCCCCTCCCCCCACTGGCCACCAATATTGGAATTTGTGGAGAGATGGAATATTGCGTTGGGGGACCAGCCCTCCCGTGTGATGTCGGGCCCAACGGGTCCAACTTAGTCTAGTACTAAATATATTGTACAGCTTGATCCTTTAAGTTGGATGTGAACCAATATTGTTCAAGGGGGCTTCTTCTTCTTTCCGTGTCTTTGAAGCTGGTTACACAGTCCTTTGCGTTTTTATTGAACACTGCAAGATTTTGCAGTGTTCAATAAAGTAATGAAACACTGCCTTGTCTGCCCCCTACACTGGTTGGGTAGTAGGGGGCAGACAAGGCAGTGCTGCATTTTATGGTCCTCTCCTCCACATTCACAGGTGGTTTGGCCAGTTTCATAGCCCCATCTGGCCATGGTAGCTTTTGATCGCCCTGTTCCTGTTCTCAGGCGGTTGAGCGTCTTCCACTGGACCCATGGTGCTTCTGAGCCCGGAGGGAGGGCTTCAGAAGGAGGGATACCCATGTCAGTAGGAGGGGGGTCATCCTCAAGCCTTTTTGTCCATAGTTCAAGAGGGCGAATGATGGAGACATTTTGTTGCCTCATTGAAAGCTCAAGAAAGGTAAAGTTATTTCCTTCGAAGGTAGACAAAAATGCTGGAGAAACTCAGCGGGTGAGGCAGCATCTATGGAGCGAAGGAAATAGGCAACGTTTCGGGACAAAACCCAAAGGAAATAGGCAACGTTTCGGGTCGAAACCCTTTGGGTTTCGGCCCGAAACTTTACCTATTTCCTTCACTCCATAGATGCTGCTGCACCCGCTGAGTTTCTATGGAGCGAAGGAAATAGGCGACGTTTCGGGTCGAAACCCTTCGCCGCCACAAGGAACGCGGGCCTTTATGTTCAAGTTAAGACTCGATGTTTTTAACAACTTTGATCTTGAAAGATACAGGATGGCTTTGGAAACATGGCGACTCTTGTGCTCTGCATCTGTCTAATTTACAGTTCTTCCATTTGTCGATTTAGATTTCATATTGGAAGATCTTCCCTTTGTACAAGGCCTTGCATCACAGCCCCACATCCCTACATCTAAATCTTCTAGAGGATGCTGAGAAATTATTCAAACAATCATTTTCTGGATGAACATTTTTTGCCGAGCCAACACTAAAGAAAAAATGATGAAATGCTCATTTATTTGGCTTTTATTCTGTGGGAAATATGTCGTGTGATAAAAATAGTTGCTTTTGTTTTATGAAACAAACAGTCATTCTTTCAATAAAACACTTCCATGGGCTTCCAAGTGAAGACATAACATTCTACATAAATGCAAGTTTATTTCTGCCACATTTTCTGACAGTTATGGCCCACTGTCACTTAACAAGTCTCAGTTTCAGGATGCATTCAACTGGATGACAAAACGCTTGCTGTTACTTTCAAAAATTGTCAAAGTATTATTTCAACAGATTTATTTCAACACATCACAGCACCGGAAATTGGAGGAACAGCACCTCATATTCCGTTTGGGGAGTCTGCATCCCGGGGGCATGAACATCGAATTCTCCCAATTTTGTTAGTCCTTGCTGTCGCCTGCCCTTCCTCAGCCCCCCTGCTGTCTCCTCCCATCCCCCAGCCTTCGGGCTACTCCTCCTTTTCCCTTTCTTGTCCCCACCCACCCCCGCCCCCGATCAGTCTGAAGAAGGGTTTCGGCCCGAAACGTTGCCTATTTCCTTCGCTCCATAGATGCTGCTGCACCCGCTGAGTTTCTCCAGCTTTTTTGTGTAACTATGGACTACATGTCTGGTCCACAGGAGTCCCGTAGAGATATGAGGATAGGTCAAATTAGAGGGCACGGTGGCGCAGCGGTAGAGTCGCCGCCTTACAGCGCCAGAGACCCCGGTTTGTTCCTGACTACGGGTGCTGTCTGCATGAACGCTCTCGTTATTACCATGTGGGGTTTTCCCAGGTGCTCCAGTTTCCTCCCACACTCTTAAGACGTGCAGATTTGTACATGAATTGGCTTTTGTAAACAAAAAATTAAATTGTACCTAATGTGAAGGATAGTGCGAGTGTACGGGGATCGCTGGTCGGTGCAGACTTGATGGGCCAAAGGGCCTGTTTCTGTGCTATATCTATAAAACTCTCAAACTAAAACAGTAAAACTGGGTCTGCATTACAGATGGACGTTACAGAAAGACTTAATTAGGTAACAAACTGGGTCTCGTTTACAGAATCCAATGATTATCCACATGTCCAACTTAGTTGACAGTAGCTCCAATTTTCTGTTAGTGATGGGTGCACTCTGTAACATAATCAATGAAGTCCCTGAACTTAGGTATCATCATGTCTCTTCTTAGTCTAGTTCAGCTTAGTTTATTACCACGTGTACCAAGGTACAGCAAAAAGCTTTTTGTTGCATGCTAACCAGTCTGCGGAAAGACTATAAATGATTACAATTGAACCGTCCACAGTGTACTGTGTTTAGGCTTTGTCTACAGTTCCCTATCAGCACATCAGAACAATCCACATCCCTATTTACTAGCTATGATCACTCACTATTCATTCCCTTACAACACAACGCTTCTGATGAATGGTGCGATCTGGTGCTTTGACAGTCAAATAATCAACTGAAGATAGACACAAAATGCTGGAGTAATTCAGTGGGACAGGCAGCATCAGAGATCATAGAAGAGTATACAGAAACATAGAAAATAGGTGCAGGAGGAGGCCATTCGGCCCTTCGAGTCAGCACCGCCATTCATTGCGATCAAGGCTGATCGTCCCCTATCAATAACCCGTGCCTGCCTTCTCCCCATATCCCTTGATTCCACTAGCCCCTAGAGCTCTATCTAACTCTCTCTTAAATCCATCCAGTGACTTGGCCTCCACTGCCCTCTGTGGCAGGGAATTCCACAAATTCACAACTCTCTGGGTGACATTTTTTTTTTTTCCTCACCTCAGTCTTAAATGGCCTCCCCTTTATTCTAAGAGGCAGCATCTCTGGATAGAAGGGATGGGTGACGTTTCGGGTCGAGATGGAGGCCAGTCTGAAGAAGAGTCCGCGCTGACCAGCGATCCCATACACTAGCACTATCCTACACACTAGGGACAATTTACAATTTGTTAACCAGAGCCAATTAACCTACAAACCCGTCTTCGGAGTGTGGGAGGAAACATGAGCCAAAGACCATTCCACATGGAGAAGTGTAGGAAGGAACTGCAGATGCTGGTTTTCACCGAAGATAGGCACAAAGTGCTGGAGTAACTCAGTGGGCTAGGCAGCATCTCTGGAGAGAAGGAATGGGTGGCATTTTCGGGTCTAGTCTGAAGATGGGTCTCGATCCAAAACGTCACCCATTCCTTCCATCCAGAGATGATGCTGCCTGTCCCGCTGAGTCACTCCAGCATTTTGTGTCTATCTTTGGTGTAAACCAACATCTGCAGTTCCTTCCAAAAGGAATAAACAAAAGTTAATAGACTACAGTCCCTGTGGGAACTGAAGTTAATTAAGTTGTTCTAATCACCGTTGGCCGTGCAAAGCAAAGACTAAAAGACCATTTGTGCAGGAAGGAATGGTTTAAACTGAAGTTAGACACAAAATGCTGGAGTAACTCAGTGGGACAGGCAGCATCTCTGGGGAGAAGGAATGGGTGACGTTTCAGGTCGAGACGTTTCGATCCCAATGAAGGGTCTCGACCCGAAACGTCACCCTTTCCTTCCCCCGCTACGTTATAACCATATAACCATATAACAATTACAGCACGGAAACAGGCCATCTCGGCCCTACAAGTCCGTGCCGAACAAAATTTTTTTCCCCTTAGTCCCACCTGCCTGCACTCGTACCATAACCCTCCATTCCCTTCTCATCCATATGCCTATCCAATTTATTTTTAAATGATACCAATGAACCTGCCTCCACCACTTCCACTGGGAGCTCATTCCACACCGCTACCACTCTCTGCGTAAAGAAGTTCCCCCTCATATTACCCCTAAACTTCTGTCCCTTAATTCTGAAGCCATGTCCTCTTGTTTGAATCTTCCCTATTCTCAAAGGGAAAAGCTTGTCCACATCAACTCTGTCTATCCCTCTCATCATTTTAAAGACCTCTATCAGGTCCCCCCTTAACCTTCTGCGCTCCAGAGAATAAAGACCTAACCTATTCAACCTATCTCTGTAACTTAGTTGTTGAAACCCAGGCAACATTCTAGTAAATCTCCTCTGTACTCTCTCTATTTTGTTGACATCCTTCCTATAATTTGGCGACCAAAATTGTACACCATACTCCAGATTTGGTCTCACCAATGCCTTGTACAATTTTAACATTACATCCCAGCTTCTATACTCAATGATCTGATTTATAAAGGCCAGCATACCAAAAGCTTTCTTTACCACCCTATCTATATGAGATTCCACCTTCAAGGAACTATGCACGGTTATACCCAGATCCCTCTGTTCAACTGTATTCTTCAATTCCCTACCATTTACCATGTACGTCCTATTTTGATTTGTCCTGCCAAGGTGTAGCACCTCACATTTATCAGCATTAAACTCCATCTGCCATCTTTCAGCCCATTTTTCCAAATGGCCTAAATCACTCTGTAGACATTGGAAATCCTCTTCATTATCCACAACACCCCCTATCTTGGTATCATCTGCATACTTACTAATCCAATTTACCACACCTTCATCCAGATCATTGATGTACATGACAAACAACAAAGGACCCAACACAGATCCCTGAGGCACCCCACTAGTCACCTGCCTCCAACCCGATAAACAGCCATCCACCATTACCCTCTGGCTTCTCCCATTCAGCCACTGTTGAATCCATCTTGCTATTCCTGCATTTATACCCAACAGTTGAACCTTCTTAACCAACCTTCCATGAGGACGTTACTCCGGCTTTTGTTACTATGGACATACAGAGATCATGATAGAAACATAGAACATAGGTGCAGGAGTAGAGGCCATTCGGCCCTTCGAGCCTGCACCGCCATTCAATATCATCATGGCTGATCATCCAACTCAGTATCCTGTACCTGCCTTCTCTCCATACCCCCTGATCCCTTTAGCCACAAGGGCCACATCTAACTCCCTCTTAAATATAGCCAATGAACTGGCCTCAACTACCTTCTGTGGCAGAGAATTCCAGAGATTCACCACTCTCTGTGTGAAAAATGTTTTTCTCACCTCGGTCCTAAAAGATTTCCCCCTTATCCTTAAACTGTGATCCCGTGTTCTGGACTTCCCCAACATCGGGAACAATCTTCCTGCATCTAGCCTGTCCAACCCCTTCAGAATTTTGTAAGTTTCTAAAAGATCCCCCCTCAATCTTCTAAATTCCAGCGAGTACAAGCCGAGTCTATCCAGTCTTTCTTCATATGAAAGTCTTGCCATCCCAGGAATCAGTCTGGTTGCCCACGTATGCTCTGACCCAGTAAGTGGTGGCTCGGTTATACCACAGCTTTCTTCAGAGGCTGAGATGGAGGTTTACTAGTTGTCCTGACCTTCTCTGTCAAGGTAATCAATATTAAATGATGTGAGGCCATGCACCAACAGTGTGGTGTGCACTCCTCGGGCAAAAGCTTTGATATCTCTGTGCTGATACATCAACCTTCTCTGAAAAGAATATAAAGTTACATCGGTTAGTTTTTAATCAGACTTTCTACAATCCTGTCTTCGGAGAGCAGAAATGGTGACTTAATTATACATCCTCTAGTGTTGCTGCAGTATTTGGTGGATCGCAAATGTAACCTACACAATATGTTTAAGAAGGAAGTTTAGGGGTAACATGAGGGGGAACTTCTTTACTCAGAGAGTGGTAGCGGTGTGGAATGAGCTTCCAGTGGAAGTGGTGGAGGCAGGTTTGTTGGTATCATTTAAAAATAAATTGGATAGGCAAATCGATGAGAAGGGAATGGAGGGTTATGGTATGAGTGCAGGCAGGTGGGACTAAGGGAAAAAAAGTTGTTCGGCACGGACTTGTAGGGTCGAGATGGCCTGTTTCCGTGCTGTAATTGTTATATGTTATATGGTTATATGGAACAGAGAGTGGTGAATCTGTGGAATTCTCTGCCACAGAAGGCCACAGTTCATTGGCTATATTTAAGAGGGAGTTAGATGTGGCCCTTGTGGCTAAAGGGATCAGGGGGTATGGAGAGAAGGCAGGGACGGGATACTGAGTTGGATGATCAGCCATGATCATATCGAATGGCGGTGCAGGCTTGAAGGGCCGAATGGCCTCCTCCTGCACCTATTGTCTATGTTTCTATGAACTGCAGATGCTGGAAAATCGAAGGTAGACAAAAATGCTGGAGAAACTCAGTGGGTGAGGCAGCATCTATGGAGCGAAGGAAATAGGCAACATTTCGGGACGAAACCCAAAGGAAATAGGCAACGTTTCGGGTCGAAACCCTTTGGGTTTCGGCCCGAAACATTACCTATTTCCTTCGCTCCATAGATGCTGCTGCACCCACTGAGTTTCTATGGAGCGAAGGAAATAGGCGACGTTTCGGGTCGAAACCCTTCACCGCCACAAGGAACGCGGGCCTTTATGTTCAAGTTAAGACTCGATGTTTTTAACAACTTTGTTCTTGAAAGATACAGGATGGCTTTGGAAACATGGCGACTCTTGTGCTCTGCATCTGTCTAATTTACAGTTCTTCCATTCTTGTTCTCAAGTATGATTGTGCCCTAGTATAGTGAGATTGTAACTGAACAGTATACAACAAAAATAAGTTCAATGTATTCAAGTACCAATGACACAAAAGTACCATTGAGTCATTAACATTTATATATACATGTGTGTGTGTGTGAATGATTGAAAGCATATTATGAATCAAGAAATATATGCATATATTTTAATATATATATATATATAAACTGATATATGTATACATAATACATGTATGTATACATATATGTGTGTATGATATATACATATATATATGTGTGTGTGTGTGTGTGTGTGTGTGTGTGTGTGTGTGTGTGTGTGTGTGTGTGTGTGTGTGTGTGTGTGTGTGTGTGTGTGTGTGTGTGTGTGTGTGTGTGTGTGTCTGTGTGTGTGCGTGTGTGTGTATGTGTGTGTCTGTGTGTGCGTGCATGTGTGCGCGTGCGTGTGTGTGTAATGTGTGTGTGTGTGTGTGTGTGCGCGTGCATATGTGTGTGTCTGTGTGTGTCTTTGTGTGTCTGTGTGTGCGTGTGTGTGTGCATGTGTGTGTGCGTGCGTGTGTGCATGCGTGAGTGTGTGTGCGTGTGAGTGTGTGTGCGTGCATGCGTGCGTGTGTGAGCGTGCGTGCGTGTGTGTGCGTGATTTATAATGTTCATTAATAAATCTGCTTGACATTGATCCAGTTTTTATACTGCCTTATGTAAAAATATAAATGAGCTGATAGAGAGACATCAGCAAATATATATGATGTGTGTCATTCATTACTATGTTACACAGCTGTACCCCTTAGTTAACCGTGTTTGGCCGAGGCAGAGCTGGGCAAGAATGCTCTCTGTTATATATGGGACTGCCATCTTGAATCAGCCACATACATGTAGTTACATAGTTCTTCTCAAGATTACACCGATTACACTTTAGTTTGGGGTTGAGGTGGATGGAGCCCCTAATCATTGACTGGGAGTTGAGTTTGCTATTAGTAAACCATGCCTGACATCCACTGTATGTTGTTGTGGATCAAGAGCTGGAATAAAAAGATTCAGAGCATGAATATATCGCTTGATAATGAATGGCTTCATGAAACCTTGCAACAGAAATTTGTCATTAGTATTTCACAAGGGATGAAAGTCTGGCGAGAGGGATTATCACATCTGACAGGTACTGCCTGCATATTTTTTAATACTGCAGTTCATTTTTATTTCCACTCTCTCTGGATCGCTCAGCTTTTACATTGTAAGCCGAGGTCAGTGCCTTAAGACATCTCTGCATTCAGCACAACAATTTAGATAGAGCACCGCTGCGTATTTGGAGCTTATTATTCAGATCATGGACCTTTTTCATATATATTAATATTGGGCTTGATAGACAGAGCAGTATTGCAAACTCTGCAGGAGATATATAGTCATGGAGAGTCATAGAGTCATATAGCATGGAAACAGGCCCTTTGGCCCAACTCTCCATGCTGACCAAGATGCCCCATCTAAACTAGTTCAATTCGCCTGCATTTGGGCCATATCGCTCTCAAATTTTCCTATCCATAACATTAGCTGGATAGGACAGGTAAAGAGGGACATGGGGCAAACAGAGGCAGGTGGGACTAGTGCAGATGGGAGTGAGGGCAAGTTGGGCCGAAGGGACTGTTTGCACGCTGTATCACTCCATGACTCCATAACATCCAAACATCTACTTACCAGTGAGGAAGAGAATGACAGACTTCAGGAAGACGCAGTAAAAGGGTCGGGTACATTGCAGATGAAATTGTCACGTTAAACTATGAGGTCTTACATTTCAGTGGGAAGAATGGTTGGAATTGGAAGGAAACAGCGCAAGGAAAGTTGGAAGGTTCAGCATCCTGAGTAATGTTATTTAAAAGCCTTTTAGGGATAGAAATAACCATCCATTCTCTTTGCCGGGGTGAGGGTGGAAGAGTGGGAGACATTTGCAAGATGCAGCTCGGCCTGGCTGTGGCTAAGATGATTTCCATAATGTTTATCATGAACCAACTCTTATTTCATAGGGAGGATGAGGGGGGAACTTATAGAAACATATACAATTATTAAAGGTCCGGACAAGCTAGATGCAGGAAAAATGTTCCCAATGTTGGGCGAGTCCAGAACCAGGGGCCACAGTCTTAGAATAAAGGGGAGGCCATTTAAGACTGAGGTGAGAAAAAAACTTTTTCACCCAGAGAGTTGTGAATTTATGGAATTTATGGAGGCCAAGTAACTGGATGGATTTAAGAGAGAGTTAGATAGAGCTCTAGGGGCTAGTGGAGTCAAGGGATATGGGGAGAAGGCAGGCACGGGTTACTGATAGGGGACGATCAGCCATGATCACAATGAATGGCGGTGCTGGCTGGAAGGGCCGAATGGCCTCCACCTGCACCTATTTTCTATGTTTCTATGAAGTGTATAAATATTGATTGAGCTGAGTGAGACTGGTCTCCAGCCCAGACACTGCCTTTTCATCATAGGGCAGCATTATCTGTATCTCATTATTATTGCAGTGTTATCAAGAGGTCTCAAAGATATGAACAATCCATTTCCCAATGGGAGGAGCAGTCATCGCAGCTCTGGAGAGTCCATTCGGCCCATCAAGCCTTGAGGGTGAGCTACCATACTGTACTAATGATGCGCAGAGCACGTTTTCACTGTTTCTCGGTACATGTATCAATAATAATCTAGCTGCACGTTAAATCGTAAAAGTTTACATTTGCTTAGGAAAGAACTGCAGGTGCTTCTTTAAATCGAAGGTAGACACAAAATGCTGGAGTAACTCAGCGGGACAGGCAGCGTCTCTGGAGAGAAGGAATGGGTGACGTTTCGGGTCGAGGCCCTTCTTCAGACTTGGGTTTAGGTTTATTATAGTCACGTGTGTCGAGGTACAGTGGAAAGCTCGGTTTTGCATGCGATCCAAACAAATCAGATATACCACAATAAACTGGACTAATCTCTACTGATCGGGGTGCAGCAGCATCTATGGAGCGAAGGAAATAGGCAACGTTTCGGGCCGAAACCCGAAAGGGTTTCGGCCCAAAACGTTGCCTATTTCCTGAAACAGTTCCAATTCGGCCCGAAACGTTGCCTATTTCCTTCGCTCCATAGATGCTGCTGCACCCGCTGAGTTTCTCCAGCACTTTTGTCTACCTTCGATTTTCCAGCATTTGCAGTTCAATTCTTATAGATTCATAGAAAATAGGTGCAGGAGTAGAGGCCATTCGGCCCTTCGAGCCTGCACCGCCATTCAATATGATCATGGCTGATCATCCAACTCAATGTCCTGTACCTGCCTTCTCTCCATACCCCCTGATCCCTTTAGCCACAAGGGCCACATCTAACTCCCTCTTAAATATAGCCAATGAACTGTGGCCTCAACTACCTTCTGTGGCAGAGAATTCCAGAGATTCACCACTCTGTGTGAAAAATGTTTTCCTCATCTCAGTCCTAAAAGGTTTCCCCCTTATCCTTAAACTGTGACCCCTTGTTCTGGACTTCCCCAGCATCTAGCCTGTCCAACCCCTTAAGAATTTTTGTAAGTTTCTATAAGATCCCCCCTCAATCTTCTAAATTCTAGCGAGTACAAGCCGAGTCTATCCAGTCTTTCTTCATATGAAAGTCCTGACATCCCAGGAATCAGTCTGGTAAACCTTCTCTGTACTCCCTCTATGGCAAGAATGTCTTTCCTCAGATTTGGAGACCAAAACTGTACGCAATACTCCAGGTGTGGTCTCACCAGGACCCTGTACAACTGCAGTAGAACCCTCCCTGCTCCTATACTCAAATCCTTTTGCTATGAAGGAGTTTGTATGTTCCCCCTGTGGCCACGTGGGTTTTCTCCGGGTGCTCCAGTTTCCTCCCACACTCTAAATTTGCAGTTTGTAGGCTAATTGGCTTCAGTAAAATTATAAATTGTCCCTAGTGTGCAGGATAATGTTAGTGTACGGAGCAATCGCTGGTTGGTGCGGACCTGATGGGCCGAAGGGCCTGTTTCGCACTGTATCTCTAAAGCCTAAAGTAAAGTCTATTTATAATGTGATACATCTCTGCAATGAAATGTTAGTTTTTTTAGTTTTACCCGAATCACTGAATAATCCACAAATAAGCTTGATCAAAGCCTTGAAGATCAAACAGGTTTCTTGTGCATTCCAGTTGCTGAAATGGATGGTCGTATTTTATTCAGAAATATCCTTCGAGGTTGAATGGTTTTTACTGAAATTATTCAAAATATATTTAAGAAAACAACAGCAAGGCCCTGCCTGTGTTTTTGCTCATATCATGGCTGAAATCAACTATTCAACTGCAAATATGTTGGAAGTGGCATTATAGGTTCACAGCAGTGAAACTGTGCACTCTTACCTTCCAGCTGTACATTGGCTTTTAAACATATCAGTTTTTCTTCACAAAGTACACTCAGAATCTAAAATAAGTAGCATTGTAGTCAGTGAAGATGGTCATTGTGAGTAAGAGCAAAATTTTGATCAGCTGGGCAAGTGGGTCGAGAAATGAATGAATTAATAAGTTTGTTGGCCAAGTATTCACATACAAGGAATTTGCCTTGGTGCTCCGCCCGCCAGTGGCAACACGGCAAACAGTGACAGTTAGGAATTGCGCATAAAACATTAAACATTAATAATAAAACATTATTGATGGATGGTGAATGGAGGTTAATTCAGACAAGTTTGAGTGTAGCATTTTGTGAATTCAAACCCGGGAAGAATCTTTGCAGTAAACTGCAGGTCCCTGGGGAGTGTTGTGGAGTAGAGGGTCCAGGAGTATAAGTACACAGTTCTCAGAAAGTGCTTTTGGCATGCTATTAAACACAACATCAAATACGCTCTGAACGATAACAGTCTATTATTATTATTGCACTATTGTGTATATTTATTGTGTATATATGGTCTATGGTCTATAGACACTGAAGTTTTATCTTCCGTTTTGTATTATGTGTACATATTCTGTTGTGCTGCAGCTGTAATTTCACCATCCGCTTGTAGAAAAGATGCCACAAAGCTGGAAAGAGTGCAGAGAGGATTTATAAGTGTGTTGCGTGAATTCAAGGGCCTGAGCTATAGGGAGAGGTTGGGCAGGCTAGGACTTTATTCCTTGGAGTGCAAGAGGCTGAGGGTTGGTCTTATAGAGGTGTGTCATATCATGAAGGAAAAAGATAGGCTGAATGCACAGTCTTTAATCCAGGGTAGAAGAATCAAGAGCTAGCGGGAATGGGTTTACATTGAGAGAGATAGGATTTAATAGAAACCTGAGGGTCAACTTTTTCACACAGAGGGTGTCTTCTTCTTGTGTATGGTGTGCACAGCCTTAAGTTGTAGGACAACTTGTTCTATTTGATCTTATTTGATTGTGCACGCCCGGTTGGTTGCATTCGTCGAAACAGGGCGGACCACTCGAAGGTTGCAATCTCCCACCCCAACAGAGGGTGCCGAGTGTATGGAATAATCTGCGGAACAAGTCCTTTTATACAGAGGGAGGTGGGCGCTCAAAACAAAAGCAGATACGATCGTGGCAATGAAGAGGTAGTTGAAGCAGGTACTGTAAAAGCATTTAAAAGACACTCGGACAGGTACATGGACAGGAAAGGTTTAGAGGGATATGGACGAAATGTGGGCAAATGGGACAAGCTTGGACAGCACTGACAAGTTGGGCTGAAGGGCCTGTTCCCCGGCTGAATAACTAAGTGTTACGGTCTTTAATGTCAATGCCAGTGTGTCTGCAAGGTCGATGTTGCAGGATTACCTGCAGGGAACTGTTCTAAAAAGGACCAATGTTCAATTAGAGGCTAATTAATGTTGATAAAATGTTTGTCTATACAGGCAATTGTTTTACTCCTGTCATTATCGCAGTGACCTTCCGAGTTTATTCCAAAGTCAGACAAAGAACTCTAAGTCATTGTATTTTTAATATTTTTATATTTTTTGTGTTATCTATTATATTGGCTGGAATATTTTAGACTTTTAGACCTTAGGCCATAGAGATAGAACAGGCCCTTCGGCCCACCGAGTCCACGCTGACCAGCGATCCCCGTACACTAAACTAGCACTATCCTACACACTTGGGACAATTTACAATTTTTTTAACCAAAACCAATTAACCTACAAACCCGTCTTTGGAGTGTGGGAGGAAACCTGAGCCAAAGGCGATTCCGCATGGAGAAGTGTAGGAAGGAACTACAGATGCTGGAGTAACTGGAGTAACTCAGTGTGGGACAGGCAGTATCTAAACCCAAGTCTGAAGAAGGGTCTCGACCCGAAACGTCACCCATTCCATCTCTCCAGAGATGCTGCCTGACCCGCTGTGTTACTCCGGTATTTTGTGTCTATCTTCCACATGGGGAATGTTGGAATTGTATCCACCTCTGTAGCTTCCTCTGGCAGCTTGTTCCAGATACACATTCATTGCCACAGAAGGCTGTGGAAACCAAGTCAATGTGTGTTTTTAAGGCTGAGATTGACAGATTCTTGATTACTCAGCTCAGGTCTGGGGGGAGTTCCCCCACGCCACGGGTACCGTGTAATCCCGTGCTACCCGCTCCATGGTCGAAGAGTCGGCGACTAAACCGTCTCCCCCACCTGGTTTGCCAGGTGAGGAGGGGGCTGTGGACCCCCAGCAGGACCAACAACAAGACCTGTCAAAGGGCGGATGAGCTTCTAGCGAGCCAACGGCCATCCACACTTCCGTAGAAGTTGCGATCACTGTCGGACATGGCATTGTAAGGAATGATGATAAAGCACACACACACACACACACACACACACACACACACACACACACACACACACACACACACACACAAACACACACACACACACACACCAACATCCTGTACTTCCAGCGGTGGAAGTCTGCAGGAACTGGAGGACAGAGATGCGTGGTGCGTCCGTCACCATTCCCGTCGGATACCGACACCGCTGGGTCGCTAATGTTTACGACGTTGATGAATGAATGAATTGATTAATACAGGTGTTTACGGGGAGAAGGCAGGAGAATGGGGTTAGGAGGGAAGAGATAGGTCAGCCATGATTGAATTGATGGAGTAGACTTGATGGGCCGAATGGCCTCATTCTGCTCCTATCACTTATGAATTTGTGAACTTATCCTCTGAGTGAGCCATGTAGAAACAAGGAACTGCAGGCGTTGTTTCGCAAAAGATACACAAAGCGCTGGAGTAACTCAGCGGGTCAGGCATTATCTGGTGAGAACATCGATAGGTGATGTCTTGGGTCAGGCCAACATCTGTAGTGTCTGAAGAAGGGTTTCAGCCCGAAACGTCGCCTATTTTCTTTGCTCCATAGATGCTGCTGCACCCGCTGAGTTTCTCCAGCAATCTGTAGCTCCTACTTCCACATATTACTACTCCACTGCCAAATCTCTGCAGGGTTTGCCTGCTTTGACAAAGTTTTCTTCCTCTCTCCGATGGGGGTTCTGTGAGACCCTCTCTCACTGCTCCCCCTCTCTGTGGTTCCTGACGCTCTCCTGCTCCCCAAGTCTGAAGAAGGGTCCCAACCCGAAACGTCACCTATCCATAATAGACAAAAGTGCTGGAGAAACTCAGCAGGTGCAGCAGCATCTATGGAGCGAAGGAAATAGGCGACGTTTCGTGCCGAAACCCAAAGGAAATAGGCGACGTTTCGTGCCGAAACCCAAAGGAAATAGGCAACGTTTCGTGCCGAAACCCAAAGGAAATAGGCAACGTTTCGGGTCGAAACCCGAAGGGTTTCGGCCCAAAACGTTGCCTATTTCCTTCGCTCCATAGATGCTGCTGCACCCGCTGAGTTTCTCCAGCACTTTTGTCTACCTTCGACTTTCCAGCATCTGCAGTTCCTTCTTAAACACGTCACCTATCCATGTTCTCTGGAAATGATGAGTAACGGGCCTGTCCCACTTATGCGACTTTTTCGGCAACTACTGGCACCCGACATGGATCGTAACAGGTGGCCGAAAATTTTCAACATGTTGAAAATCCAGCGGCGACCAGAACAAGGTACGACTCTTTGGGCGACTACTCACGACCGTACAGGCTTCACCCCCGCGACATGTCGCCTGTAGTCAAGTCAAGTCAAGTCAAGTTTATTTGTCACATACACACACGAGATGTGCAGTGAAATGAAAGTGGCAATGCTCGCGGACTTTTGTGCAAAAGACAAACAACAAAACAACCAAACAAATTATAAACACAATCATAACACCCATATTCTTTTACATAATAAATAATGGAGGGAAAAACGTTCAGTAGAGTTAGTCCCTGGTGAGATAGGCGTTTACAGTCCGAATGGCCTCTGGGAAGAAACTCCTTCTCAACCTCTCTGTTCTCACCGCATGGCAACGGAGGCGTTTGCCTGACCGTAGCAGCTGGAACAGTCCGTTGCAGGGGTGGAAGGGGTCTCCCATGATTTTGTTTGCTCTGGAGTTGCACCTCCTGTTGTATAGTTCCTGCAGGGGGGGCGAGTGAAGTTCCCATAGTGCATTCGGCCGAACGCACTACTCTCTGCAGAGCCTTCTTGTCCTTGGCAGAGCAATTCCCAAACCAGATGGTAATGTTCCCGGACAAGATGCTTTCCACCGCCGCTGCGTAGAAGCACTGGAGGATCCTTGGAGACACTCTGAATTTCCTCAATTGCCTGAGGTGGTAAAGGCGCTGCCTTGCCTTACTCACGAGGTCGTGAGTCGTCTCCTCAGTCGCCCAAAGAGTCGTAGCGTCTTTCTGGTCGCCACTGGATTCTCAACACGTTGGAAATTTTCGCCGACCTGCAACGACCAGTGACGGGTGCTGGCAGTCGCCGAAAAAGTCGCGTAAGTGGGACAGGGCCCATAACTCCTTCTCTGAGTGTGCAAGTTGCCACTGAGGTCTCTCTTAAATCTCTCCCCTCTCACCTTAAGCCTACGCCCTCTAGCTTTAGAATCCTCTGCCCTGGGGGAAAAAGTGAGATGGACCTAAATAATCTTTCTGAATATTTTCCTTAATTCATATATCAATATATGACTGGATAGACTTGGTTTATACTCTCTAGAATTTAGGAGATTGAGAGGGGATCTTATAGAAACGTACAAAATTCTTAAGGGGTTGGACAGGCTAGATGCAGGAAGATTGTTCCCGATGTTGGGGAAGTCCAGGACAAGGGGTCACAGCTTAAGGATAAGGAGGAAATCCTTTAAAACCGAGATGAGAAGAACTTTTTTCACACAGAGAGTGGTGAATCTCTGGAACTCTCTGCCACAGAGAGGTAGTTGAGGCCAGTTCATTGGCTATATTTAAGAGGGAGTTAGATGTGGCCCTTGTGGCTAAGGGGATCAGAGGGTTGGGAGAGAAGGCAGGTACGGGATACTGAGTTGGATGATCAGCCATGATCATATTGAATGGCGGTGCAGGCTCGAAGGGCCGAATGGCCTACTCCTGCACCTAATTTCTATGTTTCTATGTTTCTATCAAGAAGATTACTGATTGGCATGCAAGCCAAGTTAATTTTTTAACAAGGTACAGAGAGGGGTTGTAGATTTGTAAGCAAGGTAATATTCATTGCTGGGGCATATGGAAGAACATTAATTAAATCCTTTATTTCAAGTGTTGTTTTATTGCTTTTTAATTATTCATATAGTCATAATGAAATGCTCCGATAGTGGCAACAATTAATTTATTGCAGTTATGAGATTTTACAAACACCTAGCAGGCTACAAGATAATCACATTATGCAAGTGGATCGTGGTTGAGTTCAAATAAATGCATAACAATGATGTACAAATGTTAAAATATGACCTCCTCGTGGTTCTTCAAATCTGTAAATTACTGTGAAATTCAAGGTGAGCTTTTAACTCTGGAAATTGGGAATGTATTTGATAGTTTCGTAGTGGGTACTGATGTAGGGTTCAGTACAGTGGAGGTATTTCTCTAGGTTGTGGGCACGGTGACGCAGCAGTAGAGTTACTACCTCAAAGCGCCAAAGACCTGGGTCCGATCCTGCCAACCAGTGCTGTCTGTACGCAGTTTGTACGTTCTCCCCGTGACCGCGTTGGTTTTTCCCGGGTGCACCGGTTTCATTCCACGTTCCAAAGACGTACATGATCAGCCATGATCATATTGAATGGCGGTGCAGGCTCGAAGTGCCGTATGACCTACTCCTGCACCTATTTTCTATGTTTCTATGTATTTGTAGGTGCATTGTCTTTGGTAAAGATTACAAATTGGCATTATTAACTTACTTTTGATGAAATTCAGCGAGCAAACGCGATAATTCCTGATATTTTGGACCTTTAAATCTCCACGGCAAATGTCTGCTGTTCACTTCCGCTGTTTTTCCACCTTCTGTTCCCTCTTGTAATTACCTTACTTCCTATCTTTTTTTTAGCCTGAAAATTTAGGTTGCTATGCTTCACGGTCACCCCGACTAGCACAGAAAATTTCAGCTAAAAAATCGGCCGTTTTCCATGTTTTTAATGGGTGTGAAAGTGCGTGTTTCCCCATTCACTAACATGTACCGAAGTGACATATGTCCTCCAGTTAAATTTTTCGGTCACGTGTGGGGGGATCTACGCTCATTTGACCTTTGGTGAAATCACCCTATTGATTTTCCATTGACTTAACACAAAAGCTGTGCTCGAGGACAGTCAAATGGCCAAAACATTATTAAAAATTAAGAGAACTGAAATAAATTTTCAGGTATTATAGATTGAAGCATTCTGAAACAAATATTAAACAATCTTACTTGAATGACCATATAACCATATAACCATATAACAATTACAGCACGGAAACAGGCCATCTCGGCCCTACATGTCCATGCCGAACAAATTTTTTTCCCCTTAGTCCCACCTGCCTGCACTCATACCATAACCCTCCATTCCCTTCTCATCCATATGCCTATCCAATTTATTTTTAAATGATACTAATGAACCTGCCTCCACCACTTCCACTGGGAGCTCATTCCACACCGCCACCACTCTCTGCGTAAAGAAGTTCCCCCTCATATTACCCCTAAACTTCTGTCCCTTAATTCTGAAGTCATGTCCTCTTGTTTGAATCTTCCCTATTCTCAAAGGGAAAAGCTTATCCACGTCAACTCTGTCTATCCCTCTCATCATTTTAAAGACCTCTATCAGGTCCCCCCTTAACCTTCTGCGCTCCAGAGAATAAAGACCTAACTTATTCAACCTATCTCTGTAACTTAGTTTTTGAAACCCAGGCAACATTCTAGTAAATCTCCTCTGTACTCTCTCTATTTTGTTGACATCCTTCCTATAATTTGGCGAACAAAATTGTACCCCATACTCCAGATTTGGTCTCACCAATGCCTTGTACAATTTTAACATTACATCCCAGCTTCTATACTCAATGCTCTCATTTATAAAGGCTAGCATACCAAAAGCTTTCTTTACCACCCTATCTATATGAGATTCCACCTTCAAGAAACTATGCACGGTTATACCCAGATCCCTCTGTTCAACTGTATTCTTCAATGTACGTCCTATTTTGATTTGTCCTGCCAAGGTGTAGCACCTCACATTTATCAGCATTAAACTCCATCTGCCATCTTTCAGCCCATTTTTCCAAATGGCCTAAATCACTCTGTAGACTTTGGAAATCCTCTTCATTATCCACAACACCCCCTATCTTGGTATCATCTGCATACTTACTAACCCAATTTACCACACCTTCATCAGGATCATTGATGTACATGACAAACAACAAAGGACCCAACACAGATCCCTGAGGCACCCCACTAGTCACCTGCCTCCAACCCGATAAACAGCCATCCACCATTACCCTCTGGCTTCTCCCATTCAGCCACTGTTGAATCCATCTTGCTATTCCTGCATTTATACCCAACAGTTGAACCTTCTTAACCAACCTTCCATGAGGAACCTTGTCAAAGGCCTTACTAAAGTCCATATAGACAACATCCACTGCTTTACCCTCGTCAATTTCCCTAGTAACCTCTTCAAAAAATTCAAGAAGATTAGTCAAACATGACCTTCCAGGCACAAATCCATGTTGACTGTTCCTAATCAGACCCTGTTTATCTAGATGCTTATATATATTGTCTCTAATTCCATTAATTTGCCCACCACTGAAGTCAAACTAACAGGTCTATAATTGCTAGGTTTACTCTTAGAACCCTTTTTAAACAATGGAACAACATGCGCAGTACGCCAATCCTCCGGCACTATTCCCGTTTCTAATGACATTTGAAATATTTCTGTCATAGCGCCGGCTATTTCTACACTAACTTCCCTCAATGTCCTAGGGAATATCCTGTCAGGACCTGGAGACTTATCCACTTTTATATTTTTCAAAAGTGTCAGTACTTCTTTTACTTTGAACCTCATAGTATCCATAGCTACTCTACTAGTTTCCCTTACCTCACATAATTCAATATCCTTCTCCTTGGTGAATACCGAAGAAAAAAAATTGTTCAATATCTCCCCCATCTCTTTTGGCTCTGCAGATAGCTGTCCACTCTGTCTCTCCAATGGACCAATTTTATCCCTCCTTATCCTTTTGCTATTAATATAGCTGTAGAAACCCTTTGGATTGACTTTCACCTTACTTGCCAAAGCAACCTCATATCTTCTTTTAGCTTTTCTAATTTCTTTCTTAAGATTCTTTTTACATTCCTTATACTCCTCAAGCACCTCATTTACTTCATGCTGCCTATAATTATTGTAGATCTCCCTCTTTTTCCGAACAAGATGTCCAGTTTCCCTTGAAAACCAGGGCTCTTTCCAATTTTTACTGTTTCCTTTCAACCGAAAAACCTGAAATTAAAGCATATAATGAGTTAGTTACCCAATTGTAGCTAATTCCAAACTTCAATTACTAGATCTAAACATCTATCCATTTCTTAAGAAAAGATTAACATTTTTAAATAGCCTAAGTGTCCAAATAACATTCACACAAGAATTCACAATAAAACATGATTTTTAAATCTAATTTTCATTAATTTATAGGCCAAATGGAAGGGATTTAGTGTTCAATTTCTGTAAATTAATGGCCATTTAAATCAGCTTTCGAGTGGGATCGTGTGGAACGCGCTGGTTTGGAACATTCCCATTGCGGCGAATTTGTACCCCATATGCCCAGAAAAATACTGCAGTATTGAATGGGCCACCAAATTAGCTACTCCCAACATAAATTTTTGTATAAAGGGATCTCAAGAAGCGCTTTTTAATGTAAAAATAAACAACCTACCTTCCGTTGTTCCCTGCATGAGATCCGTCCCGTTGTCGGCGGTAGCGGGTTTAGAGGATGATTTTTAACTTACTATAACAATTAAATTAACCAATTAAGTTTAAAAATAGCTGCAGCGAACGAACCAGGCAGCGATTTTTCGTCAGCAACTAAGTCGGCTGAACAACCTCGATTTGAATAGCCGAGAGAAAATCACGTTTTAAACCCGCCCCCCCTCTTAAAGGCGCCAAAATCGCGCACACGGGCAGCGACAGATCTGCAGTGCCGCTGAAGGTAGGTTTTGCAACATATCTACTAGAAGAGGAACCACTGTCCTCATGTACAGTATGACTTCATGGGTGTCAGCAAGCAGAACAAGCATTTTGCTACATCTTTGTACACGTGACAATAAATAAAGCCATTGCACCACGGGGCCTAGACTTCCAAGAGCTTAAATCCTGGCATTTCATTTATTAGATTAGTCACTAAAGAACTAATTACTCCTCTTGCAACATGGAATGGTAATTAGTTTTACATGTTTGTCAAAACAATGCAAAGGGAACATTGCTTTGATATTTACTCTATTTACATTTCAAGAAGGCCTTTGTTTTATCTGCTGTACTATTAGCATGAGAGTTGAACGCTGATATGAATGTTCAATTTGGAGCACAATCTTTAGTTGTGTTTCAAGGGAAGCTCAAAGTCAAATTGTGTAATTTCATCCATTCAGATGGAGATGGAAATTGTAACTATTATATCAATTGATATAATTATCAAAGCACATAATCTGACATCAGTCATACAGCATAGAGTCATTGGCCCTTCGGCCCAACTTGCCCACACTGACCAACATGCCCCATCTACACTAGTCCCACCTGCCTGCGTGCGTTTGGTCCATATCCCTCTAAACCTGTCCCATCCATGTACCTGTCTAAATGTTTCTTAAACATTGCGATAGTCCCTGCCTCAGCTACCTTCTCCAGCGGCTCATTCTGTACACTCACCACCTTTTGTGTAAAAAAAGTTATCCCTCAGGTTCCTATTAAATCTTTCCCCTCTCACCTTAAACCTATGACCTTCTCGTTTCCACTACTCTGGGCAAGAGACTCTGTTCGTTTACCCAATCTAATCCTCACGTGATTTTGTACACATATTTAAGTAGACATGTGGAACTGCAGAAACGAGGAACTGCAGATGCTAGTTAATTACAAAAAGGACACAAAGTGCTGGAGTAACTCAGCGGGTCAAGCAGCATCTGTGGAGAACATGGATAGGTGACGTTTCACAGAGTGCTGGAGTAACTCAGCGGGTACGGCAGCATCTATGGAGCTAAGGAAATAGGTAACGTTTCGGGCCGAAACCCTTCCGGGTTTCGTCCCGAAACGTTGCCTATTTCCAGAAGGGTTTCGGCCCGAAACGTTGCCTATTTCCAGAAGGGTTTCGGCCCGAAACGTTGCCTATTTCCTTAGCTCCATAGATGCTGCTGCACCATAACTCAGCGGGTCAGGCAGCATCTGTGCAGAACATGGATAGGTGACGTTTCACAGAGTGCTGGAATAACTCAGCGGGTCAGGCAGCATCTGTGGAGAACATGGATAGGTGACGTTTCACAGAGTGCTGGAATAACTCAGCGGGTCAGGCAGCATCTGTGGAGAACATGGATAGGTGACGTTTCACAGAGTGCTGGAATAACTCAGCGGGTCAGGCAGCATCTGTGGAGAACATGGATAGGTGACGTTTCACAGAGTGCTGGAGTAACTCAGCGGGTCAGGCAGCATCTGTGGAGAACATGGATAGGTGACGTTTCACAGAGTGCTGGAATAACTCAGCGGGTCAGGCAGCATCTGTGGAGAACATGGATAGGTGACGTTTCACAGAGTGCTGGAATAACTCAGCGGGTCAGGCAGCATCTGTGGAGAACATGGATAGGTGACGTTTCACAGAGTGCTGGAGTAACTCAGCGGGTCAGGCAGCATCTGTGGAGAACATGGATAGGTGACGTTGGATAGGTGACGTTTCGGGTCGAGACCCCTCTCCTGCACTTTGTGTCCTTACATGTAACTGCAGATGCTGGTTTACAAAAAAAACTCCAAGTGCTGGAGGAACTCAGCGGGTGGGCGGAAGGGCAAGTTCCCGAGCTGTTCTATCTGTTCAGTCTGAAGAAGGGTCTCCAACCGAAATGTCACCCATTTCCTTCTCTCCAGAGATGCTGCCTGTCCCGCTGAGTTACTGCAGCTTTTTGTGCCTATCTGCGATTTAAACCTGCATCTGCTGTTCCTTCCTACACGTACGTCTATCTCGGCAGAGAATGCGAAAAGTCACCCGCAATGAAATCCTATACCCTTTGAACATGCTGGGGAGGTTGGCTCCTCAAAGTGATCTTTTTCAGATAACCACTTGACTCTAAATGGCACAGCAGGCAAGTCGAGCAAAAGCGATGATTGCAGTAACAGAAAAACGAGAGAAAATATTCTCAGCAATCAATCTTGTGTTGCATTAAGGCAGCTCGATTGCGCTAATGGCCATTCCATGGCTGCGAGTCATGTGAAAGTCATAAATAGTAATGGTGGTGACACAGGATCCACCCACACCATTACTTATTTGTTTAGCCCGCTGCAATTAGAAAAGAAAAACCTGTTTTAAATGCAAGGAAATCACTATTAACATTGGTCAGAATAAAGAGGAGAGCTTTTACTCTCGACTCTCACCACTGCCTTCAGGAGCGAATCGTAAATTCCCAGGGATATTTGGCACAATGCGTTGAATAATACAGCCACGCTCTCATCATAACTGTTCTGATGCAAATATAACCAAACAGATGAATGAATGAATGAATAAGTTTATTGGCCAAGTATTCACATACAAGGAATTTGCCTTGGTGCTCCGCCCGCAAGTGACAACATGACATACAGTGACAGTTAGGAATGACACATAAAGCATTAAACATTAATAATAAAAAATAGATGCCTTGCCGCACGTTCACCAGTAACCCTGGAGGAACAGCGCCTCGTATTTTGTTTACAACCCAGCAGTATGAATATTTTATCTCTAACTTCAAGTAACCTTAGCATCCCCTCTATCTCCGTCCCTCCCCCACCCTAGTTGTTGCACTAGTTTTACTGTCATCCTATTGAATTCCACTGTCTGTGTAACCCCTTTCTCCTATCCCACAGCCAACAATGGACCATTGTGGGCTCTATATTTCCTTTGATTCTCGTTGATTTTTGCATGTCTTCCATTCATTTGTCCCAAGTACTGTCTATATCCCTCATTCCCCTTTCCACAGACTCTCAATCTGAAGCACGGTCTCGACCCGAAATGTCACCTATTCCTTTTCTCCAGAGATACTGCCTGCCCCGCCTGAGTTACTCCAGCTATTTGTGTCTGTAAGCCCTGCCAACTATTCGCAATGTAAACACAAGAATCGACCTTAATTCAATACCAATCATATTGATGAGATGGGTGGCAATTTTTAACAATGCACCAACATGCATCATGAGGGCAGTACGTAATAATTTAATATTTGTCGGAAGGAACTGCAGATGCTGGTTTAAACTGAAGATAGACACAACAAGCTGGAGTAACTCAGCGAGATAGGCAGCATCTCTGGAGAGAAGGAATGGGCGACGTTTCGGGTCGAGCCCCTTCTTTGGACTCTCACAGCGCCAGAGATCCAGGTTCGACCTCGGGTGCTGTTGGTGTGGAGTTTGCATGTTCTCCCTGTGACCATATGGGTTTCCTCTGGGTGCTCCTGTTTCCTCCCACATCCTAAATACGTAACAGGTTATTTGGCCTTTGTAAATTGTTGTGAGTGTGCAGTAGGATTACTCGTGTACAGGCGATCGGTGGCTGGCATGGACCTGGTGGGCCGAAGGGCCTGTTTCCATGCTGTTGTCTCTAAACTAAACTGAATAAAACTAGACTAAACATTGGTTTTCAAGAAGGGTCTTGACCTGAAACGTCACCTATTCCTTCTTTCCAGAGATGCTGCCTGTCCTGCTGAGTTACTCCAGCTTTTTGTGTCGATCTTCTATAATTGAATATTTAGTTATTCCACATGTTAGCACACTTTCCCCATCTCTCACATGTTGAAAACTACCAAGGGAGGGGTGAAATTTAAAGGAGATGTGTGGGGCATGATTTTTACACAGGTGATGGCTGCCTGTAATAGACAATAGACAATAGGAGCAGGAGTAGGCCATTCAGCCCTTCAGCACCGCCATTCACTGTGATCATGGTTGATCATCCCCAATCAGTACCCCGTTCCTGCCTTCTCCCCATATCCCCTGACTCCGCTATCTTTAAGAGCCCTATAATGCGCTGCTGGGGGTGGTGGTGGAGGCAGATATAAAAGTAGCGTTTGGATAGATTCATGGATGTGCAGGAGATGAAGGGATATGGATGATGTGAGGCAGATATAGAAACATAGAAACATAGAACATAGGTGCAGGAGTAGAGGCCATTCGGCCCTTCGAGCCTGCACCGCCATTCAATATGCTCATGGCTGATCATCCAACTCAGTATCCCATCCCTGCCTTCTCTCCATACCCACTGATCCCTTTAGCCACAAGGGCCACATCTAAATCCCTCTTAAATATAGCCAATGAACTGTGGCCTCAACTACCTTCTGTGGCAGAGATGGAATGGTGTCATGTTGGGCACAGACATTGTGGGCTGAAGGGCCTGTTCCTACGCTGTACTATCCTGTCTTCTATGTTTTATGCTCTAATACCATGAAGACAATAAAACATGAATGTATAACAGCACCTTCTTGCTGCCAGATGAGGGATGTCCTGAATTTCCTTGCAAGGATATTAATAAGGGTGAGGTCAAGATATCGCGATCTACTTTAGACCAATAACAGTGGTAAACATAAAAACTGGAGACTCATTGCCTCCACAATCAGGTCACTTATAATAGTGCAAAATAGTTATTAAATACATTCGTTGCCTTGCTCGGAATGAAATTCATTCCCGTCCGTGCTATATAGCCAGTCACCGGAAAGACACTATATGAAAGACAATATATGAATATAATCGAGTTGTCCGCAGTGTACAAATACATGATAATGGGAATAAAGTGAATAATGTTTAATACAAGATAAAGATGCAGAAGTGGGAAAACAAGGGGGAGATTGAACTTGTTTTTCGCCTTCCATCACAGTGAGGAATGTGGAGGGGTCACTGTGGTGGATGTTTATGTTAAAATGTGTTTCGTGTGTTGCGTTGCTTTTTATTAGCATGACTGACTTAGCAAATGAAATTCCTCGTATGTTGCAAAACATACTTGGCTAATAAAGTATGATGGTATTGTATTGTATTGTGTTGTATCTTGTGTGAACATGAGATTGTTGGTCAGAGTGGATTCAGTGGGCCGAAGGGCCTGTTTCCATGCTGTTTCTCTAAACTAAACTGTGCCCTCTGGTCTTCGACATTTCCGCCCTGGGAAGAAGGTTCTGACTGTCTACCCCATCTACGCTTCACATAATTTCATATAATTCAATAGTAGCTATTCTAAAAACTGGACCCACCCCTTTCACGAGTAGAACTGGGAAACATTTCTATTTCTTGGTTTCTTGGTTTCTTAGTTTCTTAGTTCCCTGGTCCTCCAAAATATTCCAAATGGAATTTAAACTGGAGGTGATGAATGGAGAACTTAAGCCAGAAAGGGTTATTGGGAAGAAAGAGCTACTTTAAATGTAGTTGCATCTGGTTGGGTAACTATAGTTGGGTGGAGATTATTCCATGCTTTAATCGTGCGGGGGAAGAACGAATTGCTGTACACATCTGTCTTTGTAGCTGGGATCACAAATTGGATCGAATGCCCCCGTCATTTGAAGAAGGTGGTAGTTTCGAGACACTTTCTTAGCTAGTAATTGATTAGGCACACTTGTTAATTTTAAAGCCTTGATGAATCCCTACTTCAATGAGTTAAAACATGCATGGGGACGGAGGTGTAAGTGGAATGATATTGCAGATCCGTTGTGCACTGTATGTCATAGAGTCGTAGAGTGAAACAGATTGGAAACAGGCCCTTTGGCCCAACGCCCACACCGGCCAACATGTCCCACCTACACTAGTCCCACCTGCCCACATTTGGTCCATATCCCTCCATACCTGTCCTATCCATGTACCTGTCTAAATGGTTCTTAAATGTAGGGATAGTCTCAGCCTCAGCTACCTCCTGTGGCAGAAGGGTCTCGACCTGAAACGTCACCCATTCCTTCTCTCCAGAGATGCTGCCTGTCCCGCTGAGTTACTCCAGCTTGTTCCATACACCCACCACCCTTTGTGTGAAAGAGTTACCTCTCAGATTCCTATTAAATTGTTTCCCCTTCACCTCATGGTACTTATTAATCGAGCTAAAAAGCCGGCTCCTGTCCCTGTGCTATTAAATTATAGAAGCTGTACAATTACAAGCATTTTAAAGCATTTTAAAGCATAATGCCAAATTTTACAGTAGATAGCCAGCAAGTACAAAATGTCAAGGTCTTGGTGTTCTTTCTAAGTCTTTGCTCACGTATTTGTAAGTTCTTAAATTTGTTTTTTTTCTCTTTAAACACTGGCCATTTACAGCACGTGGCTGCTTTAATAACTTCTATATCAGTATCTTTTAAATTGTAGTGTGAAAAACCAGACCTTGCAAAATAAAAGAAAAAATATCACACCCTGATAACTCGCAAACCCACGCATATTCGCAGTTACATCAATACTCTGGAACGTTTCTGAAACATTCAAAAATTTAAAAAATCTTAAAAGCATAAACACAATGCAATTATTCAAAATTAAAAGCCTAAAAGACATGAAGAAAACTCAGAGCATAATGCGCTTTTAATATTTGAAAAAAAATCTTAAATAACATGATATTGGAGATTTATTTTTAAAATTACGACTTGTTTTCAACTAATTACCGATCAGAAGGCCTGTTCTATTATACTCACCCTTACACGAGGCCCTACTGCCGTAGAGTTGCTGCCTCACAGCACCGGGGACCCACATTTGATCCAGACCTCGATCACTCTCTGTGTGGAGTTTTCACGTTCTACCTGTGAATGAGTGGGTTTCCTCCGGGTGCTCCAGGTTTCAATCCACCTCTCGTTGATGGTGGGGAGGTCATTACCTCTGATAGACCGGCCAATGTCGACCACTCCACTAAGACTTGTGTGGTTTGATAGCAACAAACTGTGGACAATAAGCAACATTGAAGCAACAGTTGATGCAAAATGATGCTGACCATTTTGCCTCTCAGTCTGCGAGGATGATTAGTGTGGGTGACTTTGAGGCTGTGATGCACCATCCAGCAAGTATCTGTGACACTTGGACTCATTTATTAATCATCTCAGCCGCATCGGGTTTGCTCAGCGGAAGTCTAACGCACAGAATTTCATATGATCTTAACTCTCTTTGAAAGTGCATTGGTTTAGTTTAGTGATACTGCACAGAAACAGACCCTTCGACCCACCGGGTCCGCGCCGACCAGCGATCCCCGCACATTAACACTATCCTACACACACACACTAGGGACAATGTTTACATTTACCAAGCCAATTCACCTACAAACCTGCACGTCTTTGGAGTGTGGGAGGAAACCGAAGATCTTGGAGACAAACCAACGCAGGTCACGGGGAGAACGTGCAAACTCTGTACAGACAGCACCCGTAGTCAGGATCGAACCCGGGTCCCCGGCGCTGCAAGCGCTGTACAGTAGCAACTCTACCACTGCGCCACCGTGCCACCCCATCCATCAAGTATCTCTAGTAATTATTATCCTTGACACTTTGACACATTTATTAATCATCTCAGCCACATTCGTGTAGTCTTTCCACTTTTCTTGATTTCAATAGACAATAGACAAATGGTGGGCTGAAGGGCCTGTTTCAATGCTGTTATATTTCAGTTTTTGCCAGGGTGTGCGGGTGCAGTGGAGACTTCCTTGACCGCTGTTTATCCTGGGGCTTTAGTGAAGTAAACACAAAGGGCTGGAGTAACTCAGCGGGACAGGCAGCATCTCTGGAGAAAAGGAATAGGTGACGTTTCGGGTCAAGACCCTTCTTGAAAACCAATGTTTAGTCTAGTTTTATTCAGTTTAGTTTAGAGACAACAGCATGGAAACAGGCCCTTCGGCCCACCAGGTCCATGCCAGCCACCGATCACCTGTTCATGAGTAATCCTACTGCACACTCACAACAAATTACAAAGGCCAAATAACCTGTTACGTATTTAGGATGTGGGAGGAAACGGGAGCACCCAGAGGAAACCCATATGGTCACAGGGAGAACATGCAAACTCCACACCAACAGCACCCGAGGTCGAACCTGGATCTCTGGCGCTGTGAGGCAGCAGCTCTACCCACTGCATCACCCAACACTCATGACTAATAATGTGCATTCCAAAATGTTTAAATGAATATTTTTTTAAATCTTGAATTTACAAATGGCTATTTATAGTAACAAAACTGTGGCAGTGAAGAGTTGTCATGAATTAATGATTGTCCTCCCAATGAAGCTAGTTTGTTGCCTGCTTCAAGTGATGCTGAACTGAGGATGATAGTTGTGTATTAACTAGGTTTCAGCCGCTGAATTGTTACATCACCTTCAGACTGAGAAGGAAATCAGTTGTCAGGATTTACAAAACCCATCACAGTAGCAGAGCGGGCGGAGTTGCTACCTCACAGCGCCAGAGACCCGGCTTGAATCCTGACCTCCGCTGCTGTCTGTGTGGAGTTTGCACTCTCTCCCTGTGACTGCGTGGGTTTCCTCCGGTTGCTCCAATTTCCTCCCACGTCCTAAAGATGCTCAGGTTTGCAGGTTAATTAGCCCTCTGTAAATTCCCATTGGAATGTTGTGAGTGGGTGCCTAACATAGAACTAGTGTGGGGTGGACAGAAAATGCTGGAGGAACTCAGCGGGACAGGCAGCATCTCTGGAGAGAAGGAATGGGTGAAGTTTCGGGTCGAGACCCTTCTTCAAGCTGCAACATCACCCATTCCTTCTCTCCAGAGATGCCGCCTGTCCCGCTGAGTTACTGCAGCATTTTGTGTCTACCTTCGATTTAAATCAGCATCTGAAGTTGTTTCTTACACATAGAACTAGTGTGAACGGATAATCGATGGTCGACTTGGATTCGGTGGGCCTGTTCCAAAGCTGAATCTTTCAATCAATATACCTAATATTAGCATTTTGGCTTAAAAGAAAGCATCTTTTTGGTTCAGGAAACATTTCACAATTATGTGAGAATAATGCTTTTCATTGGAATGTGCAACGTAAAATTATACAATTCTCTGCACTGTATTGTATTGTATTGTATTGTATATCTTTATTGTCATTTCCTGAGTATTCGCATACCCAGAGGAAACAAAAAAACGTTGCTCAACCAGTGTCCATTCAGTGTGCATGAAAAATAAATAGAAATAAAAAATACATGTATCATGAACAAATTTAACACTCTACTAAACATTCAACAGCCGTTCCGACCGGCAGCGGCACAACAGTGGCTCTGCTGCAGTGTGGGGGTTTGTGCGCGATACTTGGCAGGGGGCAAAGTCCATTTAACAGTCTTATAGCCTGTGGGAAGAAGCTGAGGAGCATCCTGCTGGTTTTGCAGCTAATGCTCCTGTACCTCTTCCCAGATGGGAGGATGGAGAAAATGTCATGCGATGGGTGGTAAGGGTCTGTATTGTGATTTTTACATAATATTAAGTTGCTTTACATATTTTTTACTCTATTTTTGTTTCTTTATTATATTATCTACTGACCACTGAGTTTACAAACCTTGAACTCCATCCAAGGACCCCGACTGTCTTTCCAGGTGAGGCAGAGGTTCACTTGCCCCTCCTCCAACCACATCTACTGTATCCGCTGTTCCAGGTGTCAACTGCTCTACATCGGCGAGACCAAGCGCAGGCTCGGCGATCGTTTCGCTGAACACCTCCGCTCAGTCCGCCTTAACCAACCTGATCTCCCGGTTGCTCAGCACTTTAACTCCCCCTCCCATTCCCAATCTGACCTTTCTGTCCTGGGCCTCCTCCATTGTCAGAGTGAGGTCCAACACAAATTGGAGGAACAGCACCTCATATTTCGCTCTCGGGCAGCTTACACCCCAGCGGTATGAACATTGGCTTCTCTAACATCAAGCAGCCCTTGCTCTCCTTCGCTCTCTCTTCACCCCCTCCCCAGTTCTCCCACCAGTCTTACTGCCTCCGACTACATTCTATCTCTGTCCCGCCCACTCCCCTGACATCAGTCCGAAGAAGGGTCTTGACCCGAAACGTCGCCCATTCCTTCTCCCCAGAGATGCTGCCTGTCCCGCTGAGTTACTCCAGCATTTTGTGTTTTATCTTCGTGTTTATAGACCAGTTGGACTGCTGGAAGTAAGAATTTAATTGTTCAGTTTGGGTACATAATTGACAATGAAACACTCATTGTATTTTTCCAATTAATTCAATCCAACTATAATATTTTTTTAAAGTTTGACCACATTACTCGTTATTGCACCATATTCCAGGGATGGATTGGACATTGTGTCATTGGGTAAGACATGGAGTTTGGGTGAATAAACAAACTGAGAGCCATTGATTTACGGCTGGGAATCTAATTAACAAAGAGAGCTCTGGAAGCAACACAAAGCATTGAATTTCTAGCAAAAATACCATGCTTGGTTAGAGAGAAATTGATGTGGATTTGACAGGTATTGTAAATTGGCCTAGTTCCTTTTCCAATTGACTGCTTGCTTAGACATCACCTCTACCCCCCACTTCTTATCTGACACTAATTGTCAATAAGGATACGGTGAAAAAAAACTGGAGATGCTGGAATCTTGAGCAAAAACATTAAGTGTTAGAGGAACTCAGCGGGTCAGGCAGCATCTGTGGAGAGAATGGGCACAGAAATCAATCTGAAGAAGGGTCCTGATCCCCTCGGATTTTCTTTGATCGGACTTTACTGGTTTGATCTTGCACCAAATTCAATTATAATCATGTATTGTCTTTCCACTAACTGGTTAGCACGCAACAAAAGCTTTTCACTGTGCCTTGGTATATGTGACAATAAACTAAACTAAATCTGAAACATTGTCTGCCTATTCCCTTCACAGATGCTGCCTGACCCGCAGAGTTCCTTTAGAATTTAGTTTTTTGTTCTGTAAAAAAAAAATACTGGTTCTGGTTGATTACTGTACAAACACCTCATCAGTGGCTATCTCACGCAGGTCGGAGTGAGTAGACTGGTGAGTAAATGTTGAAGTGGGCCTTTTGGACCAAATTGAGGAGATCTAGTTGCTCGATCACCTTTTTTAAATGACTTAACATGGGGAGCAACGCGTGTGTTGGGTGGTAACATATTCCATTCCCTTATCGTCCTTGGGTCAAGGGAATATTGGCAGCAAAGTGAATTGAAATGTAACCAGTTGATGATGTAGGGAACGTTTATACCCCACCGGCATGAACATTGACTTCTCCAATCACTCACTGTCTCCTCCCCTACTCAGCTCTCCCTCTGCCCTCCGGCTCCACCTCTTCCTTTCTTCTTCCCGCACCCCCCACATCAGTCTGAAGAAGTGTTTTCTGCCCGAAACGTTGCCTATTTCCTTCGCTCCATAGATGCTGCCTCACCCGCTGAGTTTCTCCAGCACTTTTGTCTACCTTCGATTTTCCAGCATCTGCAGTTCCTTCTTCAACAAGATGATGTAGGGACCGTTCTTTTGTCTTGTTTCATGGCAGTTGGTGCTCTGGGATGGCGGGAGGTTTGATGCCGTGATTTTGTGAATCTCCTCGTAAATTGTCAGCCTGATTCTGCGGAGCTCTAGGGTATCCCATCCGAGAGAAGTTAGCACCTTATTCACGCTGGATTTGCGCTTGTAGTCATTACATACAAAGCGGGCTGCTCAGCGTTGTACTTTCTCCTGGGTGATCTTGTTGTTGTTGAAAGGATCACAAATGGCTCCACAATACTCCAGTTTGACCAAGGACTTGTACTTGTATCATGTAACAGTGATCATGAACTAGACTTTCATAAAATCACATCTGATTCATAAATGTTTCCGGGTGAAGAATATTTGCTACTGTTACCTGATCTGACCCTCTGTGTGTTTGTCGGGCCATTAACAGGCCTCTGACATGGATCGGCTATTCACCAATTCAAGGGTAAATGGCGATGAGCAACAAAATACGATTGCGATTCTCACACTTCTCTCCCATGCTGTTCACAGGACATTTGTAACTGATAGTTTGCTCTTGAACAAAAAAACAACCAGCTGGAGGAAGTCAGTGGGTCAGGTAGAATCTGTGGAGGGAGTGGACAGCTGATGCTTTGGGTTGGGGTCCTTCTTCCCGACCTGAAACGTCGCCTGTCCATTTCCTTCCACAGATGCTGCCTGACCTGCAGAGTTCTTCCGGATTTTTTAATTTCTGCTCAAGATTCCAGTCTCTTTTGCCTCCATTTTATTCCATAACAGCTGGTGTTCGATGTTCCATCCGGCTCCACCTTGCACTCTTTAGGTAGAGGGTTTGAGAACGTGGGACCAAGCGAATCACAATCGACAAGCAGAGACACCAAGAACAAATATCAAAGTATGGACCAAATTAATCCCAGGATGTTCTATCTTGCAGAAGATGGAGAAACATTGCCTGAAGAAAGGGGCCGACCTGAAACGTCACGTATTCCTTCTTTGCAGAGATGCTGCCTGACCCGCTGAGTTACTCCAGCACTTTGTGTCTATCCAGCATAAGGGTTTGCTATCCTAATGTACTATTGTCAGATGGGAGGTAATAACAAACCATTATACTTCCACCAGCTAGAACTCCCACCAAAGTTCACCAATAAAAATGAAGTTTATCGTTGAAGATATTACTTGCAAAAACACATCATAGCAACTGGGAAAAATGCCAGCTCTTTAAAGAGGATCTAGGAAATCTATAGCACCAGTATTGATAAGTTTTAATGGCTACAAAATTAATTACAGCATTATAAATCACATTAAAAATTAACATTTTTAGTTTAGTTTAGTTTAGAGATACAGCGCGGAAACAGGCCCTTCGGCCCACCGAGTCCATGCCGACCAGCGATCCCCGCACACTGACACTATCCCACACATACTAGAGGTAATTTACAATTTCACCGAGCCGACTCGCCCACAAACCTGTATGTCTTTGGAGTGTGGGAGGAAACCAGAGCACCCAGAGAAAACCCATGCAGGTCACAGGGAGAACGTACAAACTCCGTACAGACAGCACACGTACACAGGATCGAACCCGGGTCTCTGCCGCTGTAAGGCAGCAACTCTACCGCTGCGCCACCGTGCCGCCCCACCTGATATTAGAAACAAGGTTATTATGCATAATAGAGTCTTGGTATCTTCTCTTGTGGAAAGTAAAAAAAAAAACTAATACAGAAGGACATATGCTTAAGGTGAGACAAGCAACGTCTAAAGGAGATGTGCAGAGCAAGGTTTTTCACACTGGGTAACGAGTGCCTGGAACGCACTGCCTGGGGTGGTGGTGGTGGAGGCAGATAAGACAGTGGCATTTAAGAGGCTTTTGGATAGGCCGGTATGGTATGGTACATTTGCCAAATGTGCCGAGGGACAGTGAAATTCATTTTTATATACGTTTCAGTACAAGTGTCACTCTACATGGATAGACACAAAAAGCTGGAGTAACTCAGCGGGACAGGCAGCATCACTGGAGAGACAGAATAGCTAACGTTTTGGGTTGAGACCCTTTTTCAGACGGTTTGAAGAAGGGTCTCAACCTGAAACGTCGCCCATTCCTTCTCTCCAGTGATGCTGCCTGTCTCGCTGAGTTACTCCAGCTTTTTGCCTCTATCTCTGCTTTAAACCAGCATCTGCAGTTCCTTCCCACACGATACATGGATATGTAGGCAATGTGGTATATGGGTTATGTGCAGGCAGATATGGGTTGGTTTTGGCATCATGTTGGGGACAGACATTGAGGGCCGAAGGGCCTGTTTCTGTGCTGTACTGGAATGGAATACTTTATTGCCACAAGTGACAAGGCACAGTGACATTTGTTGCTTGCATACCCAAACATAAACGCCCCTGACGAAGTTACAAAGAACCCCCGCCAGCTCCTCCTCTGATCCCCTCTGCCTCCCCCATTCCAGCGGTCCTCACATGATGGCTCCTACATTGCTGTTTCCTCTCCCTCCCCCCCCATGGTGCATTGTCGTTCCGCCGCTCCCTCATCGACCATCGACCGTGAGTCGACCCACGAGGCTCCCACCGACCCGTGAGGCTTTACAGGGCCTGTCCCACGAGCATGCGACTCCATGCGGCAAGCGCTTCCTAACGTGGTCGCTTGAGCCGTACGGCCTCGCGGGGCCGGTCCCACTTGAGCCGTATGGAGTTGTGCGGAGCTGGTCCCGACATTGCGCGGGGCTCCGAAAAACTGACCGTGTTCAACAATTCCGTACAGCAACGGCCTGCCGGCCCGCAGCCGCGTCAACGCCGTACGTCACGCGCGAACTTCCCGCGGACATCGCTCGCACTTCATGTCACTCACCGGACCTCCGCGCGGCACCCGCTTCTGGTTAGGTTGCGCTTGCCGCATGGAGTCGCTTGGGCCGCGCTTGCCGCATGGAGTCGCATGCTCGTGAGACAGGCCCTTACTGCCGCGAGGCTAATCTATTCCACCGCTATATTACGGACCAGGCCAGGACAGTTTTCAGTATCCATTCACATTTCTTCAGCATGTACACACTCCTCATGTGTGAGCTTAACCTTTGAATGGGCATCTTGTTTTACAAATAGGATTTCCCAGTCGCTGAATAGAAATGAATGCTTTTTTTAAAAAGTCTAATTAGAAGAAGCAATCAATGCTGTTTCTCGAGGTAAAGTACTTGATGACTTGAGGCTCGAGTCAGTTTCATTGATCGATTTCAAGCCTAGCACTCTTCATCATGAGCCTCACAATGAAGATTATCACTTAAACTTTCAATATAACAGGGCAATGATTTCAGATCCATTAAGTGTGCACTTGCACTAGAAGCTTATGATTGTTCCAACACAGATGGTAACTTTCATTGTAGCTAAAACTGTCAATAAAATTGTTTGAAGGAATAAGTTTGTACATCCCATATTTCTCAACATATGGAACATAAATACTGTCTGCATTGCTGCAGGCATTGCATGCAAGGTATTCCGTGGCATTACATTCTCCTTGGCATCTTGCAGATGTTGTGGGCCGAATGGCCTTCTTTAGTTTAATTTCCTTTACAGATACAGCGCGGAAACAGGCCCTTCTGCACCGACCCGTGATCCCCGCACATTAACACTATCCCACACACACTAGGGACAATTTTTACATTTACCAAGCCAATTAACTTACACACCTGTACGCCTTTGGAGTGTGGGAGGAAACCGAAGATCTTGGAGAAAACCCGCGCAGGACACGGGGAGAACGTACAAACTCCGTACAGACAGCGCCCGTAGTCGGGATCGAACCCGGGTCTCTGGCACTGCATTCGCTGTAAGGCAGCAACTCTACCGTTGGGCCACCGTGCCGGCCTGTTTCTGTGCTGTACGTTTGGATGTTCTAAGGTAATCAAAGTCACATCTTGACCTCAGGATTATCCAAATGAGTACTTTTCAATTAATATATACAGTGCATACATTAGCTGATACATTATTGTAAATATGCATGCATAAAGCATCCTTTTTATGAGTTGAAAGAATAATAAGTTTATCATCTATAGGAGATATTAACACCCCTAACATGAACTACCATAGTACTTTGTGGTGTGTTTTGGAAAGTTTTGGTTGAGGTCTATCATTGTCACGTGTACCGAGGTACAGTGAAAAGCCATGTTAACATGCTATCCAACCAAATCAGATGATACTTTATTTAAATGCAATCAAACCAAACACAACTATAAAAATACCACAGTGCAAAATATAGTTGCTCAGCTTTGTAGCAGAACAGTTCCAGAGAAAATGTACAATGTCTGAAATGAGGTAGGCTGGAGGTAGACACAAAATGCTGGAGTAACTCAGCGGGACAGGCAGCGTCTCTGGAGAGAAGGAATGGGTGACGTTTCAGGTCGAGACCCTTCAGACTGACGTCAGGGGAGTGGGCAGCATCTCTGGAAGGAATGGATAAGTGATGTCGCTGGTCGGGACCTTTCTTCAGACCAACATTAAGGTAGGGACAGACTATTTTTGAAGCATTTATGTTGGAGGAGGAGCATGTGAACGGTAACTAGGGCTTAACATGTGACACAGGAATGATACAGACAGCAGAGTTTTGTAGAAATTAGTGTTTAAAGAGAACATGAGAGGTCAGCATCTCTGCAATCATCTTGTGAAATTATTTCAGCGTTTAATCTGTGCCAATTGCTCTGGTTTGTATCACCATCCAATCAGTGGAGTGGCTTAAAGTCTTCTCAGCAGCAGCTGAAGCTAATAGAGCCAACATCAAGCCTTTTTTTTGGCTGATTGAAGTCAGCTGTATCTCTTGAAGGTGAGACATTCTTTGTCTTTAATTGTTGCAGGGAGTTATTTCAGAAGATAGACACCAAGTGCTGGGGCAATTCCGTGGGTTAGGTAGCGTCTCTAGAGAAAAGGAACAGGAATAAATGATGTTTCAGGTTGGACCTCTTCTTCAGACTCAACAGTCTGAATATATAAGTAGCTGTGCTTAGTAAATAGAAACAGATCAATAGACAATAGACACTAGATAATAGGTGCAGGAGCCAGCAGTAGGCCATTCGGCCCTTCGAGCCAGCAGTAGGCCATTCGGCCCTTCGGGCCAGCAGTAGGCCATTCGGCCCTTCGGGCCAGCAGTAGGCCATTCGGCCCTTCAAGCCAGCACTCAATTCACACATTGTTACCTTGATTCTTAGGCTAAATACCAGACAATTATGGTGCTTGTTAGTAGTGACATCAGAGCCATTAAATAATTATGATCTGCAATAACTTCCTTGAAATGCCAGGGAACGAAGTGTCTAAGGAAAAGTATAAATCAAGGGAATTTAGTATTCGTATAAAAATCGTGCTGCAGATATTAATGGCACAGGAAAGGGAGAACATTCCCAGTACATGCAGAGTCTCAGCATGTCCGAGCAGAGATAGAGACAGCAGGGATCATAATGGATTATAGACACAAAAAGCTGGAGTAACAGGCAGCATCTCTGGAGAGAAGGAATGGGTGACATTTCGGGACGAGACCCTTCTTCAGACTCTGAAGTCTTGACCCGAAACATCACCCATTCCTTCTCTCCAGAGTTTGCTGCCTGTCCCGCTGAGTTACTCCAGTTTTTTGTGTTAAACAACTGGAGTAACCGCGTTTCCCGAGTTAGCGTTACAAGCCGCTAAGAGACGTCCCCGAGCTCCGACGTTCATTCTACGTGCTTACCATGAGTTTGATTTTTTTTTTAAACTCGGGAGAGCTCTTGGGTAAACTCATATAGTGGGACAGGCCCTTAAGTCGTCATTCATGCTGGCAATAGAGACACAGTGCTGGAGTAACTGAGCGGGTCAGGCAGCATCTCTGGAGACAAGGGATAGGTGATGCTTCGGGTCGGGACCCTTCATCAGACTCTAAGCCCCCTGTCCCACTTAGGAAACCTGAACGGAAACCTCTGCAGACTTTGCGCCCCACCCAAGGTTTCAGTGCGGTTCCCGGAGGTTTTTGTCAGTTCTTCTACCTGCTTCCACTACCTGCAACCTCCGGCAACCACCTGCAACCTCCGGGAACCACATGGAAACCTTGGGTGGGGCGCAAAGTCTCCAGAGATTTCCGTTCAGGTTTCCTAAGTGGGACAGGGGTATCATTATTTCAGACTCCTCAGACACACTGGCACTCACGCCCGCACCCGGGAAGTTGTTCATGTGGACTTCATTGCCTTACAGGTAGGCTTTTAGTTCTGAACCAATGTAGTCTTTCCTTCCACCCGCAGTTGGAATTCTCTTCAAAACTAATACAAGTACAGAGAAGGCATACAATGAAGTAATTTAAGGGTGAAATGAAAAAGCTAAGCGCTGCTCCTGTCGTGATTATTACATCCAGCAGCAGCTTAAATCTCATCAAAGAAATTTATGACCTGTGTATTTTTTTATAACTTTTCTAGACTACCAAAGAAGCGTAAAAATAAAATTTTTAATTCAACTGAGTCCTTCAATTCCCGCTTATTATTATTATTTATAAGAGGCAAAGATTTGAAAGTGAATTTGTACTTGTGGATTTTGAAATTATTTAATGAAACCAACCGATAAAAGCAGGATATAATTTATTATGAAGTAACTATAATATGAAAATATTTTTCATATTTCGAACTTCAAATCTACCAGAATGACGATACACTTTATATTCAATTGTCTTTTGTTGATAGTCCTCCGCTTTAAATGGTAGCTGTTGTGACTACATTCCTTACTTTCTTGTTGTGTAGACGTTGAGCTGTACAGCACGGAAACAGGCCCTTCGGCCTCCCTTGTCCATACTGACCAAGTTGACATATTGGGCTCGTCCCATTTGCCTGCATTTGGTCCATTGCCCTTTAAACCGTTTTTCATCCATATATCAGTCCAAATATATTTTAAAAGTCATAGTTGTATTCTATAGGTTCCTCTGACAGTTCATTCTACATATGGACTACCTTCTAAGTGATAAAAGTTGTTCCTGAGGTCCTTCTTAAATTTCCCCCTCTCATCTTAAGTTTGTACTCTCTAGTTTTGCATCCTCTACCCTGGGATAAAAGAGCGTTCATTTTATCCATGTCCCTCATGATCTTGTACATTCCTCCTTGTCTCTCCCCTCAGCCTCCTACTCTCCAAAGAAGAACATCCCAGCCTATTGTCTATTAGGAACTGGGTACTGATTGGGGATGATCAGCCATGATCACATTGAATGGCGGTGCTGGCTCGAAGGGCCGAATGGCCTACTCCTGCACGTATTGTCTATTGTCCTATCCAGCTTCTCCCTGTAACTCCAGCATGGCAAGACCAGTTAAAATCCTGGTGAATTTCTTCCGCACCTTTTCCAACATGTACTTGATCATTTTGCCATAAGGGGTCGGCCATTTAGAATGGAGACGAGGAAAAACCTTTTCACACAGAGGGTTGTGAATCCGTGGAATTCTCTGCCTCAGAAGGCAGTGGAGGCTAATTCTCTGGATGCTTTCAAGAGAGACTTAGGTAGGGCTCTTAAAGATAGCGGAGTCGGGTGATATGGCGAGAATACCGATTGTGGATGATCAGCCATGATCATATTGAATGGCGGTGCTGGCTCGTAGGGCCAAATGGCACCTATTGTCCATTATCTATTATCATTTCTGCCAGAAACGTTGTCCATTTTTTTCTGATTTTATATTTAAAAAAATACAATTGCATAGATATTAAGATATTTATTGTTAACTGGCACTACCTTCGTAATCACTTCAAACAAATTCAATATGCATGCTTTCCAGATTAGCCTTTAAAAATGTTAGATTATATTCATCTGTAGACATTTACGTTAATAATCAAATGCAATTTTCTTTGAGACGGTTGATGCATCACAGAGAAACTGATCAAGCATTTGATAATTCAACTGCATGCTGGCTGTAGTTACTCCATTTGGAAATGTCAGATAGTATTAGCTCATTATACTCCATTCAACAAAAACCTTGTTGTGATAATGCTGCAACCAGTGTTTTGTTTAATTATTTGATCTCTTAAACATTTTAATCAAAATACAAATGTTTTTGAGGAGTCCTGTTCTTACGCATTCTCTTATTTAATTAGTTTGGAGGCTCTTAGCACTTGCACATTTCAGAATGGTTAATGAATGAAATATTGAATCTGTTTCCTTTCGTACCAGTCAACTATTAAACCATCGTCTTGTTGACTCCAATTGTCTGTAACGTGTTTTCACCTAGCCCCTAGCTGACAATGTGCAGGAAGGAACTGCAGATGCTGGTTTAAATCGAAGATAGATGTAAAATGTTGGAGTAACTCAGCGGGACAGGCAACATCTCTGGAGAGAAGGAATAGGTGATGTTTTCGGGTCAACACCCTTCTTCGGAATGATGACATTTTGGACTGAGACCGCTCATTGGCCTGTTTCCTTTATCATTGTTACTTTTTTGTCTATCTTTCACTGTTCTTTATCTCTCTACATCACTGTCTATATCTCTCGTTTTCTCTTCCCCCTGACTCACAGCCTGAAACATAGAAAATAGGTGCAGGAGTAGGCCATTCGGCCCTTCAAGCCAGCACCGCCATTCATTGTGATCGTGGCTGATCGTCCCCAATCAATAACCGAAGGAACTCAACCTGAAACAACACCTATTCCTTATCTCCAGAGATTCTGTCTTACCCGCTGAATTACTCCAGCTTTTTGTGTCTATCTTTGGTTTAAACCAACATCTGCAGTTCCTTCCTACACAACTATGAAATGAGGGTAGGTGGAGAAGGGTGGAATGGTCTATCCCTGTTCTATCATGGTCATCGTATTAAGTTATCCCCCAGATATGGATGGTGAATAATTGTCGGCATTCTTAACAAACAAAGAACAGTACAGCACAGGAATAGGCCAATGTCTGTGCCGAAGATGATGCCAAGACAATGACATTTTGGCCTTCGTTGCGATACAATTTGAGTTTAGGAGCAAGGAGGTCCTACTACAGTTGTACAGGGCACTGGTGAGACCACAACTGGAGCACTGTGCGCACTTTTGGTCTCCTAATTTGAGGGAGGACATTCTTGCTATTTAGGGAGTGCAGCGTAGGTTAATTCCCAGGATGGTGAAACTGACATATGATGAAAGAATGGGTCGACTGGGCTTGTATTCGCTGGAATTTAGAAGGGTGAGAGGGGATCTTATAGAAATATAACATTCTTAAAGGATTGGACAGGGTAAATGCAGGAAAAATGTTCCCATTGTTGGGGGAGTGCAGAACCAGGTGTTCACAGTTTAAGAATAAGGGGTAAGCCATTTAGAACTGAGACGAGGAAACATTTTTTCTCACAGAGAGTTGTGAGTCTGTGGAATTCTCTGCCTCAGAGGGAGGTGGAGGAGGCCGGTTCTCAGGACTTTCAAGAGAGAGCTAGATAGGGCTCTTGAAGATAGCGGAGTCAGGGGACATGGGGAGAAGGCAGGAACGGGGTACTGATTGGGGATGATCAACCATGATCATATTGAATGGCGGTGCAGGCTCGAAGGGCCGAATGGCCTACTCTTGCACCAATTGTCAATTGTGTCTCCACCCTGTATTCAAGTCCCCTCGACTAACTGCCTTCCTGCCCGGATATCACATCCGCCCACTTTATATATTCACGTTTGGAGATTAGTTCAGGAAGATAAGTAGTCTGTTGCCCTGGCCAGTTGTGGCACAGCACATTCACTGTCAATGTGTATTGGAAATCGATCAGTAAATACTTAAGTTGTTCCTCGCTTTGGTATCATTCAGTCATTACATGGCCGAGTTCCGGGTTGTAAATCAGCAATCGATCATTCGGTAATTTTATGGACAATCGATCATTGGTGCAGATCTCGGTCCGGTCTTGTAAATAATCACCATTAGCCTATTACACGCGAGGACCCGGTGTTTATCGCGGAGAAGACGAATAAATTAGATTAATTATGTGCTCTGTGTTATCTTTTAAGGCGAACAAATAGGGCGATCTCCAGTTAAATGCAACAAAGATTGGTGCTATATTTAACGTGGAGTTATCTGTCACTTGCAAAACAATCTGGCCCCATCCAGTAAAACGTACAGTGAATAAATATGATCCGATCTCTAAACTCAGCATCTGCTGCAAGCTCTGAGGACCGTTTCCCCAGTATACACGGAAGCGGTCTCGCCACTCGACACCAAATCACTCCCTAACCGGGTCCATGCACTGAATCAGTACAGCGGCTCCTCCAGGGGTCCCGAGGGTCCCGGCTGTATTCTCCAGCAATATTGGAAGGGTGGAATTAAATTCCTCGGCAGCTCCGACGCGTTTACAATATTTATAATTAACGCGGAGTTAATGCTTCGCGGGTCACTGGTCGAATTAACCCAAAACAGTCAAACATCAGTCTGAAGAAGGGACTCGACCCGAAACGCTACCTATTCCTTCCTTCTCTCCACAGATGCTGCCTGTCCCGCTGAGTTACTCCGGCATTTTTGTGTCTACCTGAGATGAGATAAGCCTGAAGAAGGGACTGGACCTGGAACGTCGCCTGCCCATTCCCCCCACAGATGCTGCCCGGTGTGTTTTACACAAGATTCCAGCAACTGCAGTTGCCCGTGTTGGGTGGGTCTAATCTGGTGAACGGGTGCAACGTGCTTGCATGGAGAAAACACAAAGCGTTTGCGTGTAAGTCAACGCGGAAAGATTGCATGCAGGCGAGTTCTGTGCGTTTGGCGGCAATGGAGTGCAAGGCGGTTTCTTGGGCGAGGCGTTTGCACGGGTTGGGCGTTTGCACGGGGTGTGTGTTTGCACGGGCGAGGTGTTCGCGGGCGAGGCGTTTGCACGGGTTGGGCGTTTGCACGGGGTGTGTGTTTGCACGGGGTGTGTGTTTGCACGGGCGAGGCGTTTGCACGGGCGAGGCGTTTGCATGCAGGGCAGCCAAGGGCCGTGCTGTTGGGGCGCGTCTGTTGCATCCACGCCGGGCTGAGCGCCGAACAAAAGGGCGCAGCGCCGTTGCAGACTCGTTGATGCAGTCAGTCACGTTGCTGGAAGCAAACCCGCTCACAAAGAGGCGGAGCTGCATCTCGTCTGCATCCTCTGCCGAGCCCGGCAGCCGGAAGTTTTTTCCTCCCTATCCCCTCTCTCTGTGTCTCTGAGTGTGTGTGTGTGTGCGCCTCCCCTCCCCAGCCCAACCACCACCCCCCTCTACCTCCCCCACCCACCGTTTAAAGGCAGCAGCTGGGCGTGTGAGCGGCGGCCAGTGCCGGGCAGGGATGGCTGCACAGTCGGACGGGACGGGAGGGTCAGTTCCTCCACCGCTGCCGCCGCCGCCGCTGCTGGATTTGGGTCAACGCCCATGTGATGGGGACAGGGACAGGGATGGGGACGGGTCGGCGGGAGGTCCCGGGGCGGCGGGGCCGAGCTGCTGCCACAGCTCGTGTGTACACTCGGTGATCCGCCAGCGCCGCCGCTACTCGCTGGCCGACTGTTGTTGGGTGCTCAGCTCTCTGCTGGTCTTCTTCTCGGACGGGGCGACGGACGTGTGGCTGGCGGCTGACTACTACCTCCGCGGCCACTTCTGGTGGTTCGGCCTCACCCTGGTCTTCGTCGTGGTGCCGTCGCTCGTCGTGCAGGTGCTGAGTTTCAGGTGGTTTGTCTACGACTACTCCTCGAGCCAGCCGCGGGGCGAGGCGGCGGCGGCGGCCGGGTCAGGAGCGCCTGCGGGCGGCGGCGGCAGCGACCAGGGACCGGCGGTCCAACATTTCAGCACCATGGAGAGCGGCACTCGGCCAGCCCGCACCTCGTCCTGCTGCCGCCTGTGTATGTGGCTCTTCCAATCCCTGGTCCACATCCTGCAGCTCGGGCAGGTCTGGAGGTAAAACCTACCTACAATTGCTTTCTTGCTCGTTTTGTGTGTATGGCTGTAGAAACGGAGTTTCGTTTGAGCCTCGCTGAGGTTCAAATGACATGGAAAAAAATATTGAATTGAATTAAAATACAAAAAAAAAAACATTTTACAGCCAACTTGGGGGTGTACATCAGGGTGGGGTAAAATGCCCATTGAGTGACGAGATTGTGGATGTGAAATTGTGAGCAGGGAGTACCTCGAATCAATTCAATTTAGGTGAACAAAGGAAAGTACTTGTGCTGCTGGTTTTGAAGTAACTCGTTATTTTTACCTTCTTGAGCTAATACCCGCAATTACCTTCCACATTTATAGGGTTTATATTGCGGACACTTCAAAAGACTATTCACATATCAGTCATCTTGGGTAGTTATCCCTTGCTGTGACATCGCAGGGTGTTAAACATAACTAGGGTAGTAGCTAGGAGAATCAGAACCACAGGCGTGAAAATAGAGGCACAACTTTACCACAATATCACAGCTGGTTCAAAAATTTGGGCAATTATTGCCGATTTGAAATCTGCAGCTTTGGAAACACCGATTCTACTAGTTCTACACTTGGGTGCCTCTCATAGCCTGCACCAGAATAGGATGTGTTTTAAGCATTGGGTGGAAACCTGCAATGACTAAAATATTTTATTTCGTTTTTTGAGCTCTAACTTTAAAAGCCTTGACCTCTTTAGTTCCAGGAATTGAAAGGATCTGCATGAGTGAGGCAAATCAGGAACATGTGCGCTTCAGGAGGGGCTGCATTATAAATTAGTTTCTTTTTGGGGATAATTAATCCTGCAAGGATAAACTTGAATAAGAAGCCTCTATTGAGATGTCTTCTCATCATAATCACTTTTGATAAGTGCCTCAATTATTAATGGAAGAATTAAACAAATTGTACATGCACATTAATCAGGTTAATATTACATGATATCTCCCATCCCTTACCTGTATTTTCAGTAATTCATCTTTCACACTTTTCAGTTTGGGATTCAATAGCTGGGTTAACTAGGTGCCAAACCATTATAGGGATTCGGTAGTATCTTACAAACTAGTGGGCTCTTCAGATAATGAATTAGAAAACTAAGTACCATGTTGAAACTGCATCATTTGCAGAGGCCATCAAATCGACTTATTGCTTTTTCTCAGTTTTAGATGGTGGGCTCAAGTCGAACAAAATCTTTCCAAATAAAAGATGGGTCAAAATCTTCTTCATAATATTTTTATTTCAATCAACTCGTCTACAGTATTGTAGGTGTTTTTTTTTTGTTTTGCCTCTTGCATAATTGGATTCCTTAGAACCTTTGACTTTGATATTGTAATTATTTATTCCATAAAACAAAAAACATCTTCTAGGTTACGTGTACTTTAATCAGAATTAAAGAGAGTTAGATATAGATCTTAGGGCTAACGGAATACGAGGATGTGGGGGAGAAAGGAGGAACGGGGTACTGATTTTGGATGATCAGCCATGATCATATTGAACACAAGTCCTGTTTCTGAAGCTTCGTATGTGCTACATGCAGATGCTGTTCAATATAGTCCAACATAGATCCTTTCTGTCCTGGGCCTCCTTCACTGACAGGGTGAGGACCAGTGCAAATTGGAGGAGCAGCACCTTATATTTTGCTTGCCCCCCTCCCCAGCGGTATGAACATTGACTTCTCTAACTTCATGTAATCCTGGCTTTCCTTCTCTCTCTGCATCCCTCCCCCTTCCTAGTCCTCTGACCAGTCTGACTGACCCCCTGATTTAATTTTATCTATGTATGCCTCGTTGTCACCTTCTCCTAGCTAACATTGATCTGGTCTACATTTTCCTTGATACCCCATCCCTTTGATGTCTCATTTTCACACCTTGCGCTTCCTTATCTCTGTGTCTCCCTCTCCCCTGACTCTCAGTCTGGAGAAGGTTCTTGACCCGAACCGTCACCCATACCTTCCATCCAGAGATGCTGCCTGTCCTGCTGAGTTACTCCAGAATTTTGTGTCTACCTCCAATATAAATTATTAGATATATTTGTGATGGTGTGGGGAAAGTTGAAGGTTAACGGAAGTGGCTGAGCCCAAGAAAAATGAGCTTTTCCAGAAACTTAGTCTGGCTGTATATGAACTAAAGATATTTAATCACAAAAACTCAAAGTTAAAATGGAATTGAATTTTGAAGATATCCTCAAGGCAAAATGTTGACTAAATTTGAAGGCATTTTGATCTTGTAAGGAAACCCTAATTTGAGAGCATAATCTGGAATCAGTTTGCCCACAGCGCTGCAAGAATTAATTGCCTGGCTTTATATAAGAAATAGCTTTAAAGTCCCAAAGCCGGTGCATTATGAAATAATAAATGAAACTGATTGAATGGGTTTTTAGAGTGGGTTGTTTAAGATTTTGACCTAAGGTGTCTCTTTTTCAATTCAAGGTGCCCTAAGTTTTATCCACACAAGGGGATACAGGGTGGGCCGTTCAGGAATAGCTTGCACGCTTTTTTGCAAGGGTTTAAAAAATGATGGGCCAAGACCTGCATTTGTGTAATGTTATTGCTGTTTCTACATGCTTCAGATTACTTTGGAGGGGTCATAGTATTGTGTCGATGGTTTGTGGTGTCGATGTTGTTGTTGAACATACTATTTATAGAATTGAAGGTCAAGGATAATGGTGTGTATGGGGCCACAGATTAAGAATAAGGGGTAAACCATTTAGAACGGAGATGGGGAAACACTTTTTCTCACAGAGTTGTGAGTCTGTGGAATTCTCTGCCTCGGAAGGCGGTGGAGGCCGGTTCTCTGGATACTTTCAAGAGAGAGCTAGATGGGGCTCTTGAAGATAGCGGAGTCAGGGGATATGGGGAGAAGGCAGGAACGGGGTACTGATTTGTGGATGATCAGCCATGATCACATTGAATGGCGGTGCTGGCTCGAGGGGTCGAATGGCCTACTCCTGCACCTATTGTCTATTGTCTATATATTTGACACTAGACTGAAGAAACATCTAGATTGAAACTTCTACCTAGAAAAGAGCATACTTGATGAACTATGTTTTTTTAATGATACATTGAAATAATTTGTTTAAATACCTATTTTGAGGCAATAAGCTATTAGGTCACCTGTGGGTGACTTGTGCAGCAATAGCTATTACATCTGCTGTATGATTATTCACCATTATCATTTCTGGATTGTAATTATTGCGCACAGCAAATAAAAACGCTACTTTTATTAAAGGCGAGAAAAGGATAATTTGCAAAGCATTTGCAGTTGTAATTGAGTTAATGGTGAATAGGTCCTTTCATTACCACCTGCAACTCTCAAATGTTTTAACGAGGTTTGGCATTGTACACAGAAACAAAATATGTATTACAAAAACATTGTAGTACCCTGTAGAAAGTTTGTAAATTCTGCTTTCTTGCATTTAAATGAAATTTTAAACAGAGTATCTATCTTTCATTGTCATAGTGTGGGTACCAGAAATGCACAGTAGACTAAAATCTATAGATATTTATGTACAGGATTCAGGTATATTTTATTTTCCAATATGCGGATAGTTACTGAAAAATTATTTGGGGAACTTAGTGCATTTTAGTGTTAGAATTTGTCCATGAGCCGGAATAGTCTTGCCTGTTTTAGATGGAGCAATCTTCTACATTTTATTTTCGTTTTCTTTCCCCTAAAGCCAAAAAATGTATTTCTGACAAGTTCCTATTGAGTTCCGCTTTGGTATTAATGGCAGATTTCAACTTCTGCAACATTGACTGATCGTCCCATCGCGTATGGGGTTGGGTGGGGTAGAAATTGTAAAATGCGTGCAGGAAAGATTCCTTGATCATAATATAGAGGGGGCTGCAGCAAAGAGGGTGCGGAACTGGAGCTCCTCTTGGGGAATGAGGTGGGGCAAGTGACTGAAGTGTCAGTGAAGGAGCATTCAGGGTCAAGTGGCCATAACTCTATCAGTTTTGAAGCAGTTATGGAATGAAAAGTGCAAGACTGGTCCACAAGTTGAAGACTGGTGTTGGGGCAAGGCCAATGTTGATGGTATTAGACAGGAGCTTTCAGAAGTGGATTTGGCGAGATGGTTTGGAGGTAAAAGGATATCTGACAAGTGGGAGGCTTTTAAACGTGCGGGAGGGAGGTCCAAAATTGGCTTTCAAAAGCGAAATGGCAAGAGTACAAGTGAAGCATGTTCATGTGGTATGGCTGGCAGGTTTAGAGAACCTTTGTCGATGAGACATGTTGAGGTTCTGGTCGGGGAAATAGAGGAGTCAGGATTCAGGTCGGGATCAAGCGAATATCTCAGCGAGCGTAAAAGACATGTGGGAGTACACTTACGAAGGCAATCAGGAAGGCAGTAAGATGACATGAAATGCATCTGGCAGGCAAGGCAAGGAACATCCTAAGAGACCCTTCAAGAATAAAACAGTGGCACGGCAAAGAATAGGTCGCCTAAAAGATCAGCATGGCTGTCTGTGTGACAAGCCACAAGAGATGGAGGAAATATTAAATAAATAGCAGAGGTTGGGGGGAGACCTCATTGTATATAAAATTATGAGAGGCATAGACAGGGCAGATGTTCAGAACCTTTTCACTTATTAAGGCGTTTAGAGCTGAGAGCAGGATTTGGATGTTAGACTGGTTAATTCAATAATGTACAGGAAATCAATGTGGGGAAATGAGGATTAAAGGAAGGAGACATCGAATAATAGATGAATGTTTTATTTACATGGTTTAGTTTTAAAATTAGACAATTATGAACATTTGAAAGAACGAGTTCCCTATTTTTGTTTTCCAGGATGTAAATTGGCAATATTTAAAATTTAGTGCAAAGTTTTTAAACATTCACAGGCATTTCAATGGGTGCCTATCATGTATAGAGAGCATCTTAATGCCTGCACCCCATGCCCATGCTCTCCAATTGAGGGCGGCAAGGTGGCGCAGTTGTCGAGTTGCAGCCTGACAGCGCTTGCAGCGCCGGAGACCCGGGTTCGATTCCGACTACGGGCGCTGCCTCTACGGAATTTGTATGTTCTCCCCGTGACCGCGTGGGTTTTCTCTGAGATCTTCGATTTCCTCCCACACTCCGAAGACGTACAGGTATGTAGGTTAATTGGCTTGGTGTATGTATAATGTTGTCCCTAGTGTATGTAGGATAGTGTTAATATGCAGGGATCGCTGATCAGCGCAGACTCAGTGGGCCGAAAGGCCTGTTCCCGCGCTGTATCTCCAAACTAAACTAAACTAAATACTTGTGTACAGTTAGTCTTTCACCACCCTCCGTGTAAAAAAAACAAACAAACTTGACAACACATCTCCCATTAAACTTTCCCCCTCTCAACTTATAGCTATGCTCTCTGGTGTTTGACTTTTCCATCCTGGGAAAGAGTTCTGTGTGTGTATCCTTTACTAGACTATCTACATGTGTAGCTACAGAGAGCTATGGACTTGGAATTCAAGTTAGCTCTGTTCATTAATGGTTGTGCATACATGCGGCTCTGCAAACATTGACAATAATAACATTGCTAACTTGGTGGCTGTCAGATCTTCAAAGGGTTATGAAGCGGAATGGACCACTGCTCACATGCAGGGAGACGTGCTGAAGTTATCTTGTTGGGGAAGGGTCTCGACCCGAAACCTCACCCATTCCTTCTCTCCAGAGATGCTGCCTGTCCCGCTGAGTTACTCCAGCATTTTGTGTTTACCTTGTTGGCTATGGTGCCAAATTTGATGCTACCGTTTCCCATTTATCTTGTATCAAAGCGGCATTAAGCATTCTTCACACTGACTCGCTGTGAAATCGCACAGTTTAAACAATTTGTACCCAGGCACCTCTCAACCATGCATTCCCTTGAACTATTGCTTTGTTAGACATTCAAATGCTCACTCACCCCTTGAACAGTTGCACTGCCATACCCAGGAAACTAATTTAGAACTTGATGGTTTCATTGTTAGAGTGGCCAAGAAGGACGTGTAGATATTCGGAACCACATTGTTATTTTAGTTATGTTACCAGAGATCACTTCATGTTTAAAGAAGCATGCCGTGATTTTATTTCAGCGTCCCCTGCTTCCGTTGTATGCATTAAATTTTATACCCTGTGTTTAAAAACAAAAAGAGAATTGCACTATTCTTACCATGCAGTGTGGGCTTAAATTTATTAGGCTCATCTGTCTTGCACAAAAGATTCATCCAATTTTAATTGGAGAACAATCTTGTGTGAAACTGAACTGAACTGAAGCGAGTAATTTCTTTGGGATTGACCATAACAATTGCTACAGCAAAGATAAATATATTAACACAACAAAGAAAGATTGAGGATCTGGTTGCACACTGCAGCAGGCACATCTGTAGCAAATCTGAGGAGAATGTCTTAACAATGATGGCCTTTGTTGTTCCTTGTTGGAGATGGTGGACTGCAAATTGCTTTGTGTCATCTTCTGTCATTAAAATGGTGTTTTAAGTCAATCTTTTTTTGCTGTTTGTGAGGGTGATGAAGAGGGAGAACTTGAAATGTGTGGTGCACATATCCTGCGTTGTCTGGTTTTTTCCTCTGGTGTGTAATCCCGCGCTGGAAGGGATGGTGTCATTATTTACTGGAGAACTCTATTGATGTATCACAAATAGTCAGAGCTGCAGCAGTGTTGCACAGCGGGTGTGATATTTGCAGGCAGTTCTTAAATAGACACATCACAGAACGAGCACCACTCTTCCAATGGGGAGAAGGCAAAATCAATGCTGGAGTAGGTCGGGCAGCATCTCGGATGGACATGGAAGGGGAACAGTTTGGGTTGGGACCCTACTTCGGACTCTGAACCTGACTGGATCCTTCTCCTCAAGTCTGAAGAAAGGTCCCAAATCTGTAACATCGCCAATCCATGTCCTCCACAGATGCTTTAAGAAGGAACTGCAGATGCTGGACAATCGAAGGTACACAAAAATGCCAGGGAAACTCAGCGGGTGCAGCAGCATCTATGGAGCGAAGGAAATAGGCAACGTTTCGGGCCAAATAGGAACTGTTTCAGGAAATAGGCAACGTATTCGGCCCGAAACGTTGCCTATTTAGCTATGCCCTCTGGTGTTTGACTTTTCCATCCTGGGAAAGAGTTCTGTGTGTGTATCCTTTACTAGACTATCTACATGTGTAGCTATGGACTTGGAATTCAAGTTAGCTCTGTTCATTAATGGTTGTGCATACATGCGGCTCTGCAAACATTGACAATAATAACATTGATAACTTACGATAACAAAGTTTCGGCCGGAAACGTTGCCTATTTCCTTCGCTCCATAGATGCATTTTTGTGTATCCTCCACAGATGCTGCCTGACCCACTGAATTACTCTTAAATATGCGGGGATCGCTGGTCGGCGCGGACCCGGTGGGTCAAAGGGGCTGTTTCCCCACTGTATCTCTAAAAAAAAAAACGTGGAATAAGTCCAGAACCAGGGGCCACAGTTTAAGAATAAGGTGTAAGCCATTTAGAACGGAGATGAGGAAACACTTTTTCTCACAGAGAGTGGTGAGTCTGTGGAATTCTCTGCCACAGAGTGCGGTGGAGGCAGATTCTCTGGATGCTTTCAAGAGAGAGCTGAATAGGGCTCTTAAAAATAGCGGAGTCAGGGGATATGGGGAGAAGGCAGGAACGGGGTACTGATTGGGGATGATTAGCCATGATCACATTGAATGGCGGTGCTGGCTCGAAGGGCCGAATAGCCTACTCCTGCAGCTATTGTCTATTGAGTAGATGTGGTCCAAGCAGATAGGTAACGTAAATCCACTGATGTTTTTACATTTCCCTTGGAAATGTTGTTCGACCCATCCATTCATACTTACAGATGTTTTACTTTGACAATGAAATGTAAGCTGTGTGGTGCAACTAATGTGAACTATGCTGTAACTGAATGAATGAATGAATAAGTTTATTGGCCAAGTATTCACATACAAGGAATTTGCCTTGGTGCTCCGCCCGCAAGTGACAACATGACAAACAGTGAGAGTTAGAAATGACACGTTAAACATTAATAATAAATGACCTTGAGAAAGGTACTATGGGCAGGTACTATCACAAGGTTTGAGAAGCATTTAGACAGGCACATGGTTATGACAGGTTTGGATGGATATGGGCCAAATGCAGGCAGGTGGGACTAGTGTAGATGGGGCATGTTGGTCGGTGTGGGCCTGTTTCCACGTTGTGCGACTCTATAGCTCAAGGGTAGCACAGATGGGCAGCGGCAGAGACCCAGGTTCAATCCTGACATCGTTTTTTTGTCTGTGTGGAGTTTGCACGTTCTCCCTGTGACCTCTGGTGACCCTAATGTGTACGGAGTGGATAATATAGAACTAGTATGAATGGGTGACCGATGATTTGCGTGGACTTGGCGGGCCGAATGGCCTGTTTCCATGCTGTATCTCTAAACTAAACCTACGTTTTCACCGAGATGAAGTCTAAATAGTGCACATTGCTTGTGTGTGGTTGTTTTTCCTGAAATGAATTAATGATGATGTGCAGCAAAAAATGATTCCAAAAGCAATGTTTGTTCAATCCATCAAACTGCAAAAACATTGTGGAAAGTCAAACTGCATGAGAGAGTTCATGGGCGGCACAGTAGTGCAGCGGGTAGTTCTGCTGCCCAGGTCAGTACTTCCCCAGTGACAGTACCACCACCACTGTCCCACATACTAAAGCTGAGCGGCTCAGTGCGTGAATTATGCCCCTAACATAATTTTCTCTCTAATAAAACAGGGCTACTGGCTCATAGATACATATTCTGCTCCAAAATATGTTCGTTGAAGATTTTGAATTTGTGCACACTGTAAGGACAGGTGGGCCGAATGGCCTCCTAGAAGGGCCGAATGGCCGCCTCGTGCACCTATTTTCTATGTTTCTATTTGATAGGGGACGATCAGCCATGATCACAATGAATGGCGGTGCTGGCTCGAAGGGCTGAATGGCCGCCTCCTGCATCTATTTTCTATGTGTCCAGTTACATCAATTGTACAAGTGGTTGGTGGGGCCACGTTTAGAAGTCTGTGGAGATACAGGGAATTGCAAGTGCTGGTTTACAAAGAAAAGACACAAAGGGCTGGAGTAACACAACAGGTCGGGCAACGTCTGTGGAGAACTTGTGTTCTGTTTTGGTTACCCTGCTATGGGAAGGATGGAATTAAGCTGGAAAGAATGCAGAGAAGGTTGATGAGGATTGTTGACAGGACTCGAGGGCCTGAACTGTAGGGAGAGGTTGGGCAAGCTAGGGATTATTCCTTGATTCCAAGATCATGAGGGAAGCAGATCGAGTGAATGCACAGTGCAGGGTAGGGGGAATCAAGAACCAGAGGACATTGGTTTAAGGTGAGAGGGGCAAGATGTAACAGGAACCTGAGGGGCAACTTTTTCTCCCATAGGGTGGTGGTTTTTATGGAACGAGCTGCCAGAAGAAGTAGTTGACACATGTACAGCAACTGCATTTAAAAGACACTTGGACAGGTACATGGATAGGAAAGATTTAGAGGGATTGGGCCAAACATTGACAAATTAGAATGGCTTAAATGAGGCATCTTGGTTGGCATGGAGGAGTAGGGCAGAATGTGCTGTATGACTCCATCTATATATTACTAAAACTCTCATCTTGTTTGTTTGTATGTATACGTGCGTGCGTGTGTGCGCGCGATATTCCAAAACCCCACCATAACGGTACACAATAGCGCTACAGTTTTTGACCCACCTTACTCACCTTACATTGTCCTGGGATGTAAAAGAAACAAGTTTTGTTCGGATTGATGTTATATTTTACAAGTTGTTGACATTTAAAACTTTATAAAAATCAGTTTTCAAAGCACTTTTCCACTTGCCCTGCTCATCAGCAGCGTTCAATGTCACAATGGGATCCCGAATCTCATTTACATTAAAAAAAATCGGGATTTTAAAAAAACACCTCAGTTTTAATCAAATTCTTCCGTTTTCATTAACAGCTAACATTGTGTTTAGGTTATTTTAAAGAAAAATCACGATTTTCATTGAGGGGGAGTGGGATATGGGGGGGAGGCGAGGAGTGGCGGAGCAGGGAGATGGAGGGAGAGGAGGGGGTAGGTAGGGGAGAGGAGGGCGGGAGTGACTGAGGGTAGGGGAAAAGAGAGGGAGGGAGAGAGTGAGGGAAGGAGTGTGGGAGGGGAGGAGGAGAGGGTGGAGGAGGGAGAATGGAGGAGGATAGAGGTTGGAAGAGGGATGACAAGGCGCGCTTGGGGGAGGGTTGCCGTGACTCGTGTCACAACGGGAACCCCACAGCCACGCCTGCGCAGTTGGGGGCTATGGGTGAGTGGTGGAATATTTTGTTGGGGGAACGGGGCCCAACTTGGTCTAGTGGTCGTTATAAAGATCCTTTGTTTTAAAACGGTAGTTATTCAAGTGATTGTTTTCTAATAAAATCGCTGATGTGTTTTGCCCTGCAGCTTGAAAGTTGAATGAGACAAGGAAGAGCTGTTCTGTGGAGGATGAGCATTGTTGCACCATGGTTCTGTTGTGTATCTTTCCTGCCACGCGATCTGGGTCTCCCAGGCACTGCCGCAGACTAACATGTCAGATCCCCCGGCATTGACTTTCTGAGTGAACTGGCAGAATTCCCCGTTTCATTCATAATTTCTAAGGTAAACGAGGAGGCAGCAAGTCTAGCAGAACAGTACTTAGAAGGCCATTTGCTTAATGTGAAACATGAGTCCAATCATGTGGTGAAACTTCAGGCAAACTCGCTGAGAAACACTTAGTGAGCTTAGATATCAGACTGCATTTCCTAGAAATGAACTTCAGCCAGTCCCCATTGTCATATCATGTGAACAAGTCTGCCTTCAGAAAATCCTCTTGTCTCAAACAAACATTGTCCTGCGAGATAAGGATAGACAATAGACAATAGGTGCAGGAGCAGGCCATTCGGCCCTTCGAATAATATTATGAAATGGGTTAGTAATAAGATGATGTCTGAAGAGTGCGCGCTATTTGTGATGTTTTAATGACATTCATTAATTATGATGTGCAGCAAAAATTGATTCCAAAAACAAATGTTTGACCAAATTGCAAATGTATACACTGTACTTTTTGTTCAAATTTGAAATATTATTTTTGTATCCATTAAGGATGCTTTGTGAGATGATCTGACTACCAACAAGGCCAATAATGTTAGCTGGTTCAGAGATCCATAATTTTTAAGACTGCTGCCTCCTCGCATTGCCAGAGATCCGAGTTCAATCCTGACCACGGTGATGTCTGTGTGGTGTTTGCACGTTCTCCCCGAGACCGCGTGGGTTTCCTCCGGGTGTTCTGGTTTCCTCCCACATCCCAAAGACATGCGGCTTTGTTGGTGAATTGGCCTTCTATAGCTTGCTGCTTGTATGTTAGGAGTGGGCGAGATAGTGGGATATCATGGAACTAGTGTGAGCGGGTGGTCAGTGATCAGCCTGGACTTGGTGGGCCAGAGGGTCAGTTTCCCTGCTGTGCTAAACCAAGTGTCAAAAGGGTTGGGATTATTGCGGGATCCTGTGCATTCTGCTGCTCGTTGCCAAATAATTTCCGTAGCCAGATGTAGATTAACAAGACCATGGCAACACTTTGCAAGCAATGCGTCAAAATCAAATATAGCCATTTTGAACTTCTCTAGTTCACTGATATTGTGGTGATTAACGGTAGGTAGACAAAAATGCTGGAGAAACTGAAGAAGGGTCTCGACCCGAAACGTCACCTATTCCTTCTCTCCTTAGATGTTGCCTCACCCGCATTTTTGTCTACCTTCGATTTCTCCAGCATCTGCCATTCTTTCTTTTTGTTTATAATATGTTATCTATGAGTACTGCGCTTTAAAGGGCCTGTCCCACTTGCCGATTTTTTTTTTCTGGGACTGCCGGCATCATCGACTAACGTATCAGGTCACTGAAAAATTCGCGGCGTGACAACGTATTGACACGCGGTGCCTCCTCAAGTGTCGCAACATTTTTTTTGTTGCCGCTGGATTTTGAAATGTTCAAAATCTTTTGCCGACACTGATATGACGCCGGCAGTCGCTGGAAAAAAAACGGCAAGTGGGACAGGCCCTTAACATACCAGTGATGCTGCTGCAAGGAAGAATTTAATTATTCTGTACATTGGACAATTAAACATTTTGACTTGACTCCTGAGATATTGACCAGCGGGATTTAACAAGAGAAGCAGATTTTTAAAGCTGTTATAATTTGCCGTGGATTTATTTTCAGATTTAGTTTTATTCTGATGCGCCAAAAGTCCAATACTACATAATATGAAAACTGTAATTACTGCTTGTCGAGATTGGTCTTTAAGAATACAATGCTTTTAAATCTACCAGTAAGTAACTGAGAATGCAACGTATTTAAGCCCCGTCCCACTTTCACGACCTAATTGGCGACATCTGCCAAGTTTGCCCTCGACTCGTACTCGCAGCATGGTCGCCATGAGGTCGTAGGAGGTCTTCGTAACTCTTCCTCATGCTCGTGAGTGGTCTCCGCATACTCATGGCCTCAAGTAGGTTGCGAGCTCCGCGATGTTAACGTCCGCAGGCTGCGGTTGGAGCATCGATCCCGTGCAAGGAATCGGCCCCGATGGTAAGTCAGTCTCGAGCAAGGCCGCCAGCTCCACGGTGTTAGGCTGCAGAGCGACCAGAGATACGGTCCGGACAACAATCGCATCTCTGGCAAGGTAAGAGATTGAAAAAAAAGTTTTCCCCGCCCACCCCCCACATAAAACAACCCAGAGAACATTAACATGTTTAAGACGGAACTGCAGATGCTGTAAAAATCGAAGGTAGATAAAAATGCTGGAGAAACTCAGCAGGTGAGGCAGCATCTATGGAGTGAAGGAATAGGTGACGTTTCGGGTCGAGACCCTTCTTCATTAACACACGCTAAAAATAACAACAAAAAAGATGGATAGGACAGACAGACTGTCGGCGAGGCTGCCATCGAAGCGCATCTGATGGTGGATGACTGTAGGACCTGTTTCCGTGCTGTGTCTCTAAACTAAACTAAAAGAAAGCCCTCAAGGTGAATTGAATGCTAATGAAATCCCCTTTAAGGGATACAAGTTAGAGTCGCCGTGGTATTCATTTGCAATGAAGCGGATCATGATTCACCTTATCCCCTTCATTCACTTTGCTTGCTGCGTTAATGACTTTTAACTGAATGATTTGATATCAAAGAGCAGGTTCTTTGAGAGTGGATGGGAACAACATCAGCATCTTTTGATAATTCTGACATTCATTAAAAGGAAGTAATTGAACACTTTGTAAAAATCAATTAAGAGAAGCAATTTATAAATGATCAAAATGATAGGTTACTGCTTGTTATAATCATTATAGCTGCCGCACTTAACACCCGAGAACGATATTGAAAGGCGTCGAAATCTTTAAAAAAAGAAACTGCAGATGATGGAAATCCGAAACATAATCCGAACATGATAGAAGCACTTAGCGTCACTGGTTGAATGCAGAACAAAGTTAACATTTCAGCTTCAGTTGGTTAATGATCGACAGTCAGAACCATTTTTCTCAGCGTGGAATGGCAAAGACTGGAGGGCATGGATTTATGGTGAGGGGGGCAAAGTTTAAAGGAGATGTGTGGGGCAGGTTTTCCACACAGAAGGTAGTGTGTGCCTGGATGGTGCAGGCTAGATGGACATCTTGGTCAGTTTGACTAGTCTTTCCCCTCTCACCTAAAACCTATGTCCTCTGGTTCTCGATTCCCCTACTCTGGGTAAAAGACTGAGCATTTACCCCAGCTATTCCCCTTGTAATGTTGTACACCTCTATAAGATCGCACCTCGGCTTCCTGCGCTCAAAGGAATGAAGCCCTAGCCTGCACCAACCACTTCCTATTGCTCAGGGCCTCGAGTGCTGGCTGCTTAAAGTAGTTTAACTATTGTGACATTAATTAAGGAAGTTCAAAAGCCGACCTTCCTCTGGCCACCGCTCCCTGCAACCAGGCCCATTCCCTCAGAGAAGCCATCCATCCTTCGACATGTTGGTGTTCTGTGGGATTTCTGGGTGTTTGAGCAACCAGGGGGTGTTAGACCAGCAGGGAAGGAGCCCGTGGTGTGATATGCGGGATGTTGGGACTACTTCTCCCAGCCACCAGTTTAACTCGCACTAACTTTTCGTATCATCTGACTTTGTGAGTGGAAGCCTGTCTCCCTCCCAAAATGGATTTGGAAAGGAGAGGAAGGTGATGCCTATTTCCTTCGCTCCATAGATGCTGCTGCACCCGCTGAGTTTCTCCAGCATTTTTGTCTGCCTGCGGGGAAAGAGAATTGCTGTGGCCTTCTCCCTATCTTGCTGCCTCCATTCTTAACATCTACCTAAATGTAGAACCAAAGAGCCGCATATTCATAACTTCTAGGAGTAGAATTAGGCCATTCGGCCCATCAAGTCTGCTCCACCATTCAATCATGGCTGATCTATCTTTCCCTCTCAACCCCATTCTCCTGCCTTATCCCCATCAGCCCCTAATAATCCAGAACGTGTCAATCCCTGCTGTAAAAAATATCCATTGACTAGGCCTCCACAGCCACCCATGGCAACAAATCCCACTGATTCACCGCCCTCAGATGCTGGTTTATTCCAAAGACAGACACAAAGTATCGGGCAGATGGGGCCCGTCAGCCTGGGAAGGCAGTCCATCTAGGAGAGAGAAAACTGATTTAAAACCTCCACTGCCTTGTGGCCATATCCAGTCACGGAAAAGGCTCCAGGAGGCTGGTCCCGACATCATACTCACCAATCAGCTGGGCAGGAGGCGGGCCAACTGAATTTGGACGTCGCACGGCGTCGGGCGGAGATGTCTTCACGCACGGCACGCCGGGTGGTGACGTCATCGCGCAACGCCACCCGCTAGGCGTGAAGACGCGAGTAGAGACTCTGCGTACGCCCATCAATGCGCATTCAGGCCGACAGGCCGTTGGCGCGCGGGATTTTCGGACAGTGCAAGATTTTTGGCGCCCCGCACAACTCCATACGCCTCCGGCGATCGAAGTGGGACCGGCCCCCGGGAGGCCGTATGCCTCAAGCGACCACGTTTCCTCGCGCTAGATGCATGCAATCGCATGCTGGTGGGACAGGCCCTTAATAGATGCTGCCTAACACACTGAGTTACTCCAGCACTTTGTGTCTAAGTTAACATCTGCCTGTTCAGCTGCTGTTGGTTATGCCAGGTCTTGTGATTGAAAGCCTATTCTCGAGAGCTCATGTGCCATATCCTGCAGGAGAATATAATTTGGACAAGAGTCAAGAGCGTTTAAATGCCATATGTACTGAAAATGGAACAGCAAAATTCCTACTCGCAGCAGCTTAACAAATCTGTAAACACTGTACTCATCGATAACATCATAATACTAAATAAATACTAAAAAAATACATAAATATAATACTCCAATATTATTGCAGAAAGCCAAAATTGTTACTGCAACAAAGGCATTTTGTAATTCATATTGAGTTGGTGTCTATAGATGGTTGTTGGGAAGAAGCTGTTCTTCAACCTGGTGTTCTTCAACCTGGCACTAACAGTTTTCAGACTCCTGTACCTTCTTCCCATTGAGTGCATTGAAGGTGTGGCCAGGTGGTGTGAGTCATAGAGTGATACAGGGTGGAAACAGGCCCTTCGTCCCAACTTGCCCATGCCGGCCAACATGCCCCAGCTACACTAGTCCCACCTGCCCGCATTTGGTCCCTATCCCTCCAAACCGGTCCTATCCATGTTCCTGTCGAACTGTTTCTTAAATGTAAATAGACAATAGTCAATAGGTGCAGGAGCAGGCCATTTGGCCCTTCGAGCCAGCACCGCCATTCAATAACTGATCATCCCCAATCAGTACCCCGTTCCTGCCTTCTCCCCATATCCCCTGACTCCGCTGTTTTTAAGAGCCCTATCTAGCTCTCTCTTGAAAGCATCCAGAGAACCGGCCTCCACCGCCCTCTGAGGCAGAGAATTCCACAGACTATCCCAAATGTTGGGACAGTCCCTGCCTCAACTACAGTACCTCCTCTGGCAGCTCGTTCCATACACCCATCACCTTCTTGTGCGAATAAGTTACCCCTCGGATTTCTATTAAATCTTTTCCCCTTCTCCTTGAACCTATGTCCTCTGGTCGTTGATTCACTTACTCTGGGCCAGAGACTCTGTGCACCGACCCGATATGTTCCTCTCATGGTCTTTGGTGATATTGGACATGCTATTGCATGTGATAAGGGAAAGGCTATTAGTTTGCAAGTTGCTTTTTGTTCTTTCCATCCATTAATGGTGGGAGATTAGTTTCATTCCCATTTTATTAACCAGGCTTTTGTAGCTGATGGTGTCCTCTGGAACATGAAATTGGTGGAACTCAGTGGGAGATAGACAGACAGACAATGTTTTGGGCCGCAGACTGACACAAATTGCTGGAGTAACTCAGCGGGACAGGCAGCTTCTGTGGAGAGAAGGAATGGGTGACATTTCGTGTCAAGATCTTCAGACCAAAACATCATCCATTCCTTCTCTCCAGAGATGCAGCCTGTGTGTTACTCCAGCATTTTGTGTCCATCTTTGGTTTAAACCGGCATCTGTTGATCCTTCCCACGAACGACAAATTTTTGGGTCTGGATCTTTCTTCCCAACCCGAAACGTCATCTGTCGATTTCCTCCACAGACGCAGCCTGGTCCCGCTGAGTTCCTCCAGCGCTTTGTTAATTACTCATGATTCCCGCGTCTGCAGTTCCTTGTGTCTCCGTCTGACTCTTGAAGATACTTTTGCTGATGGGAATGTCGTAGGCAGTGAGGAGAAGCAAGTCTTCCCTCTGGGAGATGGTGGGCAGGCTGCCTGTCACAGGATGTACTTTGTGAAACTTGGAATGGTAGAACCTCGTTATACAAAGTGGCTCGGTTTCTGCTGATGGATTGGTAAACAATCGAGTGCTGAGAGAGATATCCATTTATGGCAATGATATTCATTCATTCATTCATCATCATTGAAAACATTAGCGATGCAGTGGTGAGCGGGAACGATAACAGACGCACCACACATCTCTGTCCTCCAGTTCCTGCGGACTTCCGCCGCTGGAAGTACAGGATGTTGGTGCTTGTGTGTGTGCGTGTGTGTGTGTGTGTGTGTGCGGTTTATCATCGTTCCTTACAATGCCATGTACGACAGCGATCGCAACTTCTACTGAAGTGTGGATGACCGTTGGCTCGCTAGAAGCTCATCCGCCCTTTGGCAGGTCTTGTTGTTGGTCCTGCTGGGGGGTCCACAGCCCCCTCCTCACCTGGCAAACCAGGTGGGGGAGACGGTTTAGTCGCCGACTGTCCGACCATGGAGCGGGTAGCACGGGATTACACGGTACCCGTGGCAATGGGGGGAACTCGCCCACCTCCCTGACCTGACCTTAATGGTAACCAAAGGCTTTTAGTGTAGTTTAGAGATAGAAACATAGAACATAGGTGCAGGAGTAGGCCATTCGGCCCTTCGAGCCTACACCGCCATTCAATATGATCATGGCTGATCATCCAACTCAGTATCCTGTACCTGCCTTCTCTCCATACCCCCTGATCCCTTTAGCCACAAGGGCCACATCTAACTCCCTCTTAGATTACATTGTGGAAACAGGCCCTTCAGCCCACCCAGTCTATGCCGACCAGCAATCACCCGTTCACATGCTAATTCTATAGATACAATCATGGTGTTTAAGAGGCTTTTAAATAGGCACACGGATCAGCTGGGAATGGAACGATATGGATCGTACAAACAGCGGAGGTTTGTTAAGTTTCGCATTGTGTTCGGCACAGATATTAAGGGCTGAAGGGCCTGTTCCTGTGCAGTATTTTTTGATGTGTAGGAAGGAACTGCAGATGCGAGTTTACATCGAAGGTAGACACAAAATGCTGGAGTAGCTCAGTGGGTCTGACAGTGTCTCCGGAGAAAAGGAACGGATTGATCCCTTGGTCGATACACCTTCCTCAGATAGGATTTTTCTGTGTTGTATGTTATAATAAGCCACAAATTATTTGTAACTGTTCAAAACAGAAACTGGTTACTTAAGTGACTAAACCTTGGTCTTTATGAAGAGATCTGACAAGCGAAATATAAATGGAGAGCCTCCATTCAGGTTAGGCAGGTCCACATTTTATTTAATTGTAGATCTGGAGGTCCAAATTGGAATTCGGAAGTGGCATTATTCCAGCCCTATTCCATTGTCAGTGCGTGAAGGCCCTGTCCCACTTACGCAACTTTTTCGGCGACTGCCGGCACCCGTCATAGGTCATTAGAGGTGGCCGTAAATGTTCAACATGTTGACAATCCAGCGCGACCAGAACAAGGTACGACTCTTTGGGCAACTACTCACGACCGTACAGGCTTCACCCCGCGACATGTCGCCCGTACGGTCGTGAGTCGTCTCCTCAGTCACCCAAAGAGTTGTAGCGTCTTTCTGGTCACCGCTGGATTTTCAACATGTTGAAAAATTTCGCCGACCTGCAACGACCTATAGAAACATAGAAAATAGGTGCGGGAGTAGGCCATTCGGCCCTTCGAGCCTGCACCGCCATTCAATATGATCATGGCTGATCATCCAACTGCCCTCTCTACATACCCCCTGATCCCTTTACCCATGACGTGTGCCGACAGACACCAAAATAATGTGCGTAAGTGGGACAGGCACATTAGGCGATCTTTTAGGCGGCAGCTCAATTCTGTCCATTGAGTAAATCTGTAAATTGTAGCAGTCGTGTAGCGGCCCAGAACTTGCGCAGTTCATCCCTGTGTCGACTGTACTCTTCCCACTGGATATCTCTGCGTTGCAACGCCCACACTGTGTCTGCAACTCTCACCTCGCTTGTTGGCATTGCTGGAGATGTGCCTGTGTTTTCATTAAACATTTATGAACAGCTCGTCTCATGCTGTTGAAAGAGATTACAGATTCTTTCCGTGAACTGCCCGTTATAAGCTGTGTGAAGAATCCCATGGTTGCAAAACTGCCAAGTCACTGTCCAATTGACACATTACAGACTGTCTTTTACCGGGCCTGCTCGCCCAACTTTATTTCCTTTGGGATTTCCCAAACTCGCCCAATTCTCCCCACCAAATATTTATCTGCAGGTTTGCTGCTCAAACTCCTGATTGCGTCAGTTACCAGCCCTGGTTGTGGAGGTTTCACCGACGTTGTGATTCCATACTTGTGTCTCTTTGCCCTGTTCCTGTAGCCTGTCACCTGAACAATAAAGGGCCTGTCCCACTTGGCTGTCTTTGGAGCGCCATTTATGCGACCTGCTAGCGCGTGGGCAGCGCAGGGCGGACGCATGGAGTGGCGTGGAGGAGTGTGGACTTCATCCTGCACGAAATCTTTGCGCGCCAACAGCCTGTCGCGGAACTGACGGCCAAAGTGGGACCGGCCCGAAACCCTGGCGTGACGCAACGTCTCGCCTCCAACGGCAGCAGAAGCAGGTAAACGATCGCTGAGCTCGGCCTGGGGCTCACGGCCGTTGTGGACCCAGTCCGCCCACACTTCTACTCCCAGAGCAGGGCCAAGAAAATTGAAGACGGATACAAAATGAAGGAGTAGAGCTCTCAAAGAATGTCTTAAGTTGCACTTTAATGTGGAGATACAGCAGGGAAGCAGCCCCATTGTCCTACACTGACCATCGATCACCTGTTTGCACTTGTGTGTGTGTGATCCCACTTTCTTCATTACTCCATGCACACTAGGGGCAATTAACCTATAAACCCACACATCTTTATCGGGAGTGGATGAGAGAGTGGGATAATATAGCACTAGTGTGAACGGGTGATCAATGGCTAGTGGACTCAGTGGGCCAAAGGGCATGTTTACTTGCTGCAGCTCCAAACTAATCTATATCCTTAAAAGCATTTTCCTTAGCAGCACACTCTGCGCTCCTGGTTTTACTGATCAGCTCCCCCTTGCTTCAGGCAATTTTGGGGATGGCCGTCTTTATGAATGGGACAGTACCCTAGCTTATGGAAGGACCGTTCAGGAGCCTGATAACTGAGGGGAATAAGTGGTACAGGTCCCTAGTGTGACCACACCTGGAGTATTGTGTGCAGTTTTGGTCCCCTAATTTGAGGAAGGACATTCTTGCTATTGAGGGAGTGCAGCGTAGGTTTACAAGGTTAATTCCCGGGATGGCTGGACTGTCATATGCTGAGAGAATGGAGCGGCTGGGCTTGTACGCTCTGGAGTTTAGAAGGATGAGAGGGAATCTTATTGAAACGTATACGATTATTAAGGGTTTGGACACGCTAGAGGCAGAAAACATGTTGGGGGAGTCCAGAACCAGGGGCCGCTGTTTAAGAATAAGGGGTAAGCCATTTAGAATAGAGACGAGGAAACAATTTTTCACATGGAGAGTTGTGAGTCTGTGGAATTCTCTGTCTCAGAGGGCGGTGGAGGCCGGTTCTCTGGATATTTTCAAGAGAGAGCTAGATAGGGCTCTTAAAGGTAGCGGAGTCAGGGAATATGGGGAGAAGGCAGGAACGGGGTACGGATTGGGGATGATCTGCCGTGATCACATTGAATGGCGGTGCTGGCTCGAAGGGCCGAATGGCCTACTCCTGCACCTATTGTCTATTGTCTATTATAAGCTGTTCCTGAGTCTGGTGGCGCACGCTTTCAAGCTTCTGTATCTTCTGCTTGCCCTGAGCGGGGGAGGGGGAGGAATGAGCGGGGTTATGTTGGCTGCTTTTCCAAGACAGCGTGAAGTGTAGATGGAGTCAATGGTGGACTGGGCTACATCTACAACACTGTGTTAGCCGTCTGAACTGTAGGCAGCTTAGAGAAGGAGCCCGACCTGAAATGTCGTTTGTCCGTTCCCTCCACAGTTGCTGTGTGGAGGAAGATACTGCAGATGCTGGTTGACACACAATGTTGAAGTAACTCAGCCATGCAGGCAGCGTCTCTGGAGAGAAGGAATGGGTGATGTTTCGGAAGAAGGTTCTTGACCTGAATTCACCCCATTCCTTCGCTCCGGAAATGCTGCCTGTCCCACTGAGTTCCTCCAGCATTCTGTGTCTACCCTCCACAGACGCTGCCTGTGCCACTGAGTTCCTCCAGCATTTTGCGTTTGTTCAGCTCGCTTAAATGTCTAACATCAATTCTTGCATATTACCTCCTTCCTCTGTTCTTCCCCAAGACACCAACGATATTTCTTGCTAGCACCTGCAAAACGATCTGCCCAATTGACCTCTAACACCTTCCCTGCCGAGGCAGCGTTTAGTTCAGAATGCTTCTCTTTGTAAAGAAAAAAACCCCACATTATCTGTGGTTGCCAGAACATGCACGTTACTGATCTCCTGATGTAGAGGCAGTTCTTCCTGCAGCTAACAGACTCGCTGAAACAGTCCCCTATTTCCATTTTGGTGAACTCCTAAACCTTTCTATTAAAATCTCTTTATTAGTTTTTTTCAAAAACAAACACAAAACAAAAAAAAAGAATGCTAAACAGAGCAATGATATTGATACATAGGGAGCAGGGTTACATTAATAACAGGTAGAACCTAAATATGTGTCAAAATACACATTGAGTATAGACTTCCCAGTCCCTAAGTAAATATAGTTAAGTGTTTAAACGAGAACTTGTGTGTATATATATAAACACAAAAAGATAAAAAAGAAAATTGAAAAAAGAGAACAGCAAAAGCCCTTAAACTAGAGAAATAAAAACAGAATCTGGGCTGCAAATAATTTCAACAATTTAAGTCCCCTGTTTGTCGTCAAGTCCGTTCCACCGTATAAAGGTGAAAGAATTACTATAACGGTTGGAGATGGGACAATTTAAGTTAATAGGGGACTTCGTGTGAAAATGTTGAATAAAAGCTTCCCCAAGTCCTATCAAATTTAACCAACAATGTCGCTCCTAATTTTTTTTCTAAATTTAAACATGATATCGTTTCAGAGCACCAATGGAGTGTGGGCAGAGGGTTGGGGTCTTTCCATTTAAATAAAATAGATCTTCTGGCAATTAATGTAGTAAAAGCAATCAGCCGATGGGCGGAACGGGACAGATGAGTAGAATCTAACGTTGGTTGCCCAAAAATTGCAGTAATAGGGTGAGGTTATAAATCAATACCTAAAACTACAGAAATAGTGTCAAATATTTCTTCCCAATATTTTTCCAAAAGTGGGCAGGACCAAAACATATGATTCAGTGAGGCCACTTCAGAATTACATCTGTCACAGGTAGGAACTCCATAACCTGGTCGGATAATGCCCAGATTCTCTGGACGTTGAGTTATCGTCGTGATTTCCTTTCTGATTTCCTTGCTGGCGTTTTCATCTGTTTACGAATGTTAACTAACTGGACAAGCACCGCTCCACTGCTCGTGGCTGGGCTCAGAGCTCTTTGGAGGATTTTTTTTGCAAGGCCAAACACCAGCTGTTTTCTTCAATTGATGTAGTCTGTATCTGCTCCATCCTGGCGTTTCACCGAGACATGTTTAACTGTGCATTTATCTTTGAAGAGAGTATGTGGTGGATTTAGCTACAACCCACACTTATATATTTCTTTGCGTTCTGCTTGATACCATCTCTGGAGCCCAGGAAAAAACAACACTGAAGTGCTTGCACAGTATAAAATGGAATTGATTCTCATAGCCTGAATGAACAGTACCGGGACATTATCTCCACATATGCTCTAGAGGTAATGTATCCAACTTGGAGCATGATTTTAGAGGAGTTAGCCGAGATTAATGGAGTTAACTTAATCAACCCAGGGGAATATCTTGCCCACTATCCTCATCGCATTAATTTTTCATCTCTGGGCTCTTCTTTTGACCTTGACACAAGTCGATATTTCGATGTTTTTTTTTTTCAATGTGATTCTCATCTGCATTCGTCAGAAGGGTTGGATTGGATTTTGTGAATTGGAGGGAGAATACTGACTTTTGTGCGTTTCCGAGCCAGGTTCTGATGTATTCCAGTCGAGAGTGTTTTATTGTCAATTATGTACCGAAACGATACATTGAAATTCTTACTTGCAGCAGGTCTGTAAATACTGGAGTCAGTAGATAATATAATAAAGAAACAAAAATAGAGTTAAAAAGATATAGCAACTCAATATTATGTAAAAATCACAATATAGTGCAAAGAATTATGTATATTTACGCTGCACATTTTAATGAAAAACTTCATTTACTCACAATTACAAGTCTGAAGAAGGATCTCGACCCGAAACATCACCTATTCCTTCGCCCCATAGATGCTGCCTGTCCCGCTGAGTTTCTCCAGCATTTTTGTCTACCTACAATTGCATTGTAAAAGGTTTCCTTATTGCTAATATTAGGTTCATTATTTGTGTGGGCAGAGGGTTGGGGTCCCTCTATGGCAAAAATTAGGTCCAATTAATATTTCATTTCACTGCACATCTCGTATGTGTATGTGACAAATAAACTTGACTTGACTTGACTTGACTTGTATGTTGATTGATTGAAAGATTCAGCTTTGGAACGGGCCCTTCGGCCCACCGAGTCCACACTCCGACTATCCCTCGCACGTTCACACTTGTTCGCTGTTATCCCACTTTCACATCCACTTCCTACCCCCATTTAGAACCGAGATGAGGAAAAACCTTTTCACACAGAGGGTTGTGAATTTGTGGAATTCTCTGCCTCAGTAGGCAATGGAGGCCGATTCACTGGATGCATTCAAAAGAGAGTTAGATAGAGCTGTTAGGGCTAGCGGAATCGAGGGAGAAGGCAGGAACGGGGTACTGATTGTGGATGATCAGGGAATGGCGGTGCTGGCTCAAAGGGCCGAATGGCCTATTCGTGCACCTATTGTCTATGTATCTATGTACCCGAGGGGCAATTTTTACAAAGGCCAATCAATCTACAAGCTACACTTGTTTAGGATGTGGGAGGAAGCTGGAAGTAACCCATGGGGAAAACGTGCAAACTCCACACAAGCAGCACCCGAGGTCAGGATCAAACCCGGGTCTCTGGCGCTGTTTTACGCAGAGTTGAAAGTGGTTACTATGCAGTGATTTCTTTTCATTTCAATTTATCTAACATTCGCCAGGAACCTGAAAGAATTTCTAATTGCTTCCTTGTAAACCAGCATTCTGACATTCAGTTCTTTGAACAAGAACAATGGTCGCGTTCGACTTCTAAACTGCACACCAGCAAAATTTATACAGATTTATACAAAATATTTATTTATGCAAATTTATACTTATACTCTTGGTGAGGTTTCTGGATATTTATATACAACAGTTTTTGTTGACCTCAGTCCCAGTGTGCCTGGAACGCGCTGCTAGGGGTGGTGGTGGCGGAGAGAGAGATACGATCGTGGCGTTTAAGAGGCCTTTACATGGGTACATTAATATGCTGGGAATGGAGGGAAGTAGATGACATCGAAGCAGAGGAGATTAGTTTAACTTAGCACCATGTTCAGCACAGATATTGTGGGCCAAAGGGCCTGTTACTGTACTGCCCCCATGTTCTAACACAGTCATTCCTAACTCTGTCACTTTATAGAAACATAGAAAATAGGTGCAGGAGTAGGCCATTCGGCCCTTCGAGCCTGCACCGCCATTCGATATGATCATGGCTGATCATCCATATAACCCATATAACCATATAACAATTACAGCACAGAAACAGGCCATCTCGATCCTTCTAGTCCATGCCGAACACGTATTCTCCCCTAGTCCCATCTACCTGCGTTCAGACCATAACCCTCCATACCTTTCCCGTCCATATAACTATCCAATTTATTTTTAAATGATAAAAACGAACCTGCCTCCACCACCTTCACTGGAAGCTCATTCCATCCAACTCGGTATCCTGTACCTGCCTTCTCTCCATACCCCTTGATCCCTTTAGCCACAAGGGCCACATCTAACTCCCTTTTAAATATAGCCAATGAACTGGCCTCAACTACCTGTGGCAGAGAATTCCACAGATTCACCACTCTCTGTGTAAAAAATGATTTTCTCATCTCGGTCCTAAAAGACTTCCCTCTTATCCTTAAACTGTGACCCCTAGTTCTGGACTTCCCCAACATTGGGAATAATCTTCCTGCATCTAGCCTGTCCAACCCCTTAAGAAGTTTGTAAGTTTCTATAAGATCCCCCCTCAATCTTCTAAATTCTAGCGAGTACAAACCAAGTCTATCCAGTCTTTCTTCATATGAAAGTCCTGCCATCCCAGGAATCAGTCTGGTGAACCTTCTCTGTAATCGCTCTATGGCAAAAATGTCTTTCCTCAGATTAGGAGACCAAAACTGTATGCAATACTCTAGGTGTGATCCAACCAAGACCGTGTACAACTGCAGTAGAACCTTCCTGCTCTTATACTCAAATCCTTTTGCTATGAATGCTAACATACCATTCACTTTCTTCACTGCCTGCTGCACCTGCATTCCTACTTTCAATGACTGGTGTACCATGACACCCAGGTCTTGTATGTCATGTTGTCACTTGTGAGCGGAGCACCAAGGCAAATTCCTTGTATGTGAATACTTGGCCAATAAACTTATTCATTATTCATTCATTCATTCTAACGTTTGACGATACAAATCAGACTTAAAACTGATCATTTATAGGTAGGTTGGTAAATTGGGACTACACCCTCGTTTAGGGAATGCCATTAATTGGACTGGTTCCAGCAGGGAAGATGCTTCACCCCAATCTGATGGTTTGCGCTGACGGTTTTTCGGAACTTCAGGCCGACAGGAGTGGGGGGGAAGAGGGTCCTTGCTTATGTTGGCTGCTTTCCCAAGGCGGTGTGAAGTGTAGATGGGGGGGCCGCTGGTGGTCTGGTCTGTATGATGGACTGGGATACATCCACAACACTCTGCCATTTCTTGCAGTCTTGTACACCGCTGTATCCAAACCAAGTTGTGATGCAACCCTATATGTTCCTTTTTATGGTGCGTCGGTAGAAGTTGGTGCCATAGGTTCATGAGTTATAGGAATAGAATTAGACCATTCCGCCCATCAAGTCTACACCGCCATTCAATCAAAGCTGATCTATCTCTCCCTCCTAAACCCATTCTCCTGCCTTCTCCCCATAAACCCTGGCAGCTGTACTAATCAAGAATCTACCCAAGGTAGACAAAAATGCTGGACAAACTCAGCGGGTGAGGCAGCATCTATGGAGCAAAGGAATAGGCGACGTTTCGGGTCGAGACCCTTCTTCAGTCTGAAGAAGTCTCGAACCGCTCTTCAGTCTGAAGAAGGGTCTCGACCCGAAACATCGCCTATTCCTTCACTCCATAGATGCTGCCTCATCCGCTGAGTTTCTCCAGAATTTTTGTCTACCTTCGATTTTTCCAGCATCTGCAGTTCTTTCTCAAACAAGAATCTTATCTATCTCTGCCTTAAAAAATATCCACTGACTTGGCCTCCACAGCCTTCTGTGGCAAAGAATTCCACAATCTACCATCTTCTGACTAAAGATATTTCCCCTCATCTCCTTCCTAAAAGAACGTCCTTTAATTCTGAGCCTATGACCTCTGGCCCTAAACTCTCCCACTAGTGGAAACATCCTCTCCACATCCACTCTATCCATGCCTCTCACTATTCTGTACGTTTCAATGAGGTTCTCCCCGTCATTCTTCTAAACTCCAGCGAGTACAGGTCCAGTGCCGACAAACGCTCATCATAGGTTAACCCACTCATTCCTGGGATCATTCCTGTAAACCTCCTCTGGACCATCTGCGGAGCCAGCACATCCTTCCTCGGGTGTGGTGCCCAGAATTGCTCCCAATATTCCAAATGCGGCCTTACCAGCGCCTTATACAGCATCAACATTACATCCCTGATTTTTGTTTGCAAGCCCTTTTGAAATAAATGCTAGCATTGAGTTTGCTTTCTTTACTACTGATTCGACTTGCAGATGAACTGTTTAGGAATCCTGCACCAATGCACCCAAGCCCATTTGTGCCTCCGATTTCTGGATTCTCTCCCCATTTAGAAAATAGTCTACGCCATTATTCCTACTATCAGAATGCATGACTCCACACTTTGCAACACTATATTCCATCTGCCACCTCTGCCCACTCTCACAACCTGTCCAAGTCCTTCTGCAGGTGCCCTGCTTTCTCTACGCTACCTGCTCTTCCACCTATTTTCGTATCCTCCGCAAACTTTGCCACAAAGCCTTCGACCCCCCCCTCGTCCAAATCATTAATATACAATAGATGATTACAATCGAGCCATCCATGGTGGACACTGCACAGCGAGTTCCTTTCAGCTCTAATAACCACAGATCCTTCCTTTATCGTGAGATTATCTGCTGCAGCTTTTATATCCAGAGACATTTAGCATCTAATAAAAAATATTTCAAATAAGTAATTAAAAATTAATAACAAAATAAATACCATATTAATATTCAAATTTAAAAACATTCAAGAACTTGTTCTTTTCATCCCATCAAAATAAGAATTGAACTCAAATTAGATTACACGAATCTCTCATGGATTTAGCATTTCCCATTTTAAAGAGAGTATCTTTGTTGGATGTCGCTAAGAATTTGGAGATAATTGGTCATGCACAATAACACTGTCAGGCTGAGGTTGAAGTTGCTTATTGGAAGTACGTTGCCAGCTTGCACTCAGTTCAAGACTTTGGCATCTTTTAATTTATCTTCTCTGTGAAGGGCCTGTCCCACTTTGGGATTGTATGGGTGATGATGGACGTCTGTGACTGACGCCTAAAAACCGTCAAGTAGCTCGACAAAGCAGCGTCATCATGCGTCACCATTGCAGGGTGCCTTGGACAGGTTGGGGGAGTGGGCAGATGCATGGCAGATGAAGTTTAATGCGGATAAATGTGAGGTTGGTATCAAAAACAGGAAGGCTGATTACTATCTAAAAGGCATCAAGTTGGGAAAAGGGGAAGTACAATGGGATCATCAGTTTATGAAAGTAAGCATGCAGATACAGCAGGCAATGAGGAAAGCGAATGGCATGTTGGCCTTTATAACAGGAGGAGTTGAGTATAGGAGCAAAGAGGTCCTTCTGCAGTCGTACAGGGCCCTAGTGAGACCAAATCTGGAGTATTGTGTGCAGTTTTGGTCCCGTAATTTGAGGAAGGACATTCTTGCTATTGAGGGAGTGCAGCGTAGGTTTACAAGGTTAATTCCCGGGATGGCAGGACTGTCATATACTGAGAAAATGGAGCAGCTGGGCTTGTATACTCTTGAGTTTAGAAGAATGAAATTAGAGAAGTCAATGTTCATACCGCTGGGGTGCAAATTGGAGGGGCAGCACCTCATATTTCGCTTGGGCAGTTTGCACCCCAGTGGTATGAACATTGACTTCTCTAATTTCAGGTAGTCCCTACTTTCTCCTCCCCTTCCCAGCTCTGCCTCAGCCCACTGTCTCCGCCTCTTCCTTTCTTCTTCCCGCCCCTCCTCGCACATCAGTCTGAAGAAGGGTCTCAACCCAAAACGTTGCTTATTTCCTTTGCTCCATAGATGCTGCCTCACCCGCTGAGTTTCTCCAGCATTTGTGTCTACCATGAGACTCTATTCTCATTTGTGCCTCGCTAGGTGTAGTAAAATTTATTTGTTTTGCATGCAAAGTACACAAAAGAGTCACCACTAAGTTGCTGACAAAGTTAAAGTACTCATCCCTTCTTCACCCCCCCCCCCACCCCTTGTTCTCGGCGATACAGCCGATCCCGAGACTCCGACCTTGGCATTTCCCGACCATGGGGCGATGAGATCGCGTTCATTTTGAATCAAAATGTCTGACTTGGAGATCAAGAGCAGGAGATACTTTTTGGTGGGAAGCTTGCAGAATGGTTTCAGTATTGACGAGTTGCATCTTGTTTGGGAACTGCTCCGCCCAGGGCAAGAAGGCTCTGCGGAGAGTAGTGCGTTCGGCCGAACGCACTATGGGAACTTCACTCGCCCCCTTGCAAAAACTATACATCAGAAGATGCAACTCCAGAGCCAACAAGATCATGGGGGACCCCTTCCACCCCAGCAACGGACTGTTCCAGCTGCTACGGTCAGGCAAACGCCTCCGTTGCCATGCTGCGAAAACGGAGAGGATGAGAAGGAGTTTCTTCCCAGAGGCAATTAGGACTGTAAACTCCTGTCTCACCAGGGACTAACTTTACTGAACCATTCTACTGTGTTTTTTTTAATTGCTGTTTTTTTAACCTTTTCCTTCCTCTCACAATATGTAATATGTAAAATAATATGTGATTCTGTTCCATTCTGTTTGTAGTTGTTTGTTTGTTTGTTTTTTGCACAAAGTCCGCGAGCATCGCCACTTTTCATTTCACTGCACATCTCGTATGTGTGTACGTGACGAATAAACTTGACTTGACTTGACCACGAGGGAATATCCAAGTGAAGATAGTGAGTTGCGATCACGCTCTGAAGAGAAAGGACGGCTGGAACTGAACAATAGTGATGTTTATACACATCGAATCCCATTCCCTCCACTTACTGCTCACAGCCCTTTCAAATCGCCAGAGAAAGAAGGGGAAGCACCTTGGCAGTAAAGCTGCTGAAGAGCAAATATGGAGGATTCTCCTCAAACCAGCTTTGTAATGGAGCAACACTCGTCATCATTGAACCAACTCTGAGTGCAGGAGTGTTTAGGTCATTATATTTATGGTCCTTTCAGTGCAAGTTAAAACCGTGCTAAAATGTTCTGGAATACTTTTTGTTGCTGTATTAGATTAGATTCGTTTATTGTCATTCAGACCTTTCGGTCTGAACGAAATTCTGTTTCCCTGCAGTCATACATATAATTTTAAAAAAATGACAAAACACATAGTCAACACAAATTTAACATCCACCACAGTGAGTTCACCAAACACCTCCTCACTGTGGTGGAAGGCAAAATAGACAATAGGTGCAGGAGTAGGCCATTCGGCCCTTCGAGCCAGCACCGCCATTCAACGTGATCATGGCTGATCATCCCTAATCAGTACCCCGTTCCTGCCTTCTCCCCATATCCCCTGACTCCTCTATCTTTAAGAGCCCTATCCAGCTCTCTCTTGAAAGTATCCAGAGAACCGGCCTCCACCGCCCTCTGAGGCAGAGAATTCCACAGACTCTGCAATTGCTGAAGGTCTTTGACTTGGTGGTTAAACTATCAGGGGGAAATGAAATGTGGAATTTCAAGACTCAATCTGGATCTACTTGTGTTCAAGAAGGAACTGCAGATGCTGGAAAATCGAAAGTACACAAAAATGCTGGAGAAACTCAGCGGGTGCAGCAGCATCTATGGAGCGAAGGAGATAGGCAACGTTTTGGGCCGAAACCGGCCCGAAACGTTGCCTATCTCCTTCGCTCCATAGATGCTGCTGCACCCGCTGAGTTTCTCCAGCATTTTTGTGTACCCTGGATCTACTTGTGCTGGTTTGAGTGGAATGTTGACGGGTTTCGGGCCTTCACACTTTTTGAAGCCTTGAGCCATTTGTATCTTAATCCCTCTTTTTAATTGCGTTTGGTTCCATTACAAAAGTCATATTTTTATTTCTAGATCTGAAATGTTCATCAGTTGTATGGGGCAGTATTAGGCTATTCGGCCCATTGACTTTTTCCTCACAGAGAGTTGTGAGCCTGTGGAATTCTCTGCCTCAGAGGGCGGTGGAGGCCGGTTCTCTGGATACTTTCAAGAGAGAGCTAGATAGGGATCTTAAAAGATAGCGGAGTCGGGGGATATGGGGAGAAGGCAGGAACGGGGGCCTGATAGGGGGATGATCAGCCATGATCAGCCATGATCACGTTGAATGGCGGTGCTGGTTCGAAGGGCCGAATGGCCTACTCCTGCACCTATTGTCTATTTTGCCTTGTACTGGTACTGATTGGGGGATGATCAGCCATGATCACATTGAATTAGGCCATTCGGCCCATTGAGTCTACTCCACCTTTGAATCATGGCTGATCTATCTTTCCCTCTGAACCCCATTCTCCTGCCTTCTCCCCAAAAACCCTGACACACCCCCCCCCCCCCCCCCCCCCCCCCCCCCCCCCCCCCCCCCCCCCCCCCCCCCCCCCCCCCCCCCCAAACTTGAGGCCTCCAGTGAGTTTGTGCACCAGTCCCTTCGAAGGAGTCAAAGCCAGGCTGACTGGTCACAGAAGTGAAACAGTTGTGGGGGGTTTTGATTGGGAGCTTTGGATAAAAGCCAGAGATGAAAAGTATAAGCCAAGGAGATAAAGATAGAGGCGTGAAATGTGTAGCCGGGGGAAGAATATAGGTGTAAGGGTATAGGGGGTGAAGGGGGAAGAGTGAAATGGATGAACATCCAGGTTAGGCACAGGAAAGAGAGAGGGCTGGCCCACTGAGTTACTCCGATTCAGATTCAATTTTCAGATTCAATTTTAATTGTCATTGTCAGTGTACAGTACAGAGACAACGAAATGCATTCCAGCACTCTGTGTCTTTTGTTGTAAACCAGCATCTGCAGTTCCTTGTGTCTATGTTCATAAAAGTATCTACTTTTTAAAAACAGTTGGCACTATGAGCAGATGTTTCATCAGTTTTAAATCTTTATTGTCAGTTTTCACATCAGTTATCCATTTATTGTGCTTCTGGGTTGGGTGGCCATTAATAGTTTGTTCTGAGGCCTGTTGACCCATCCACAGAATGGTACTTTGTGGTAGGTTTGTTATAAGCAAGAGGTTTACTGACATAGATCTGTTGTGTGGAACTTGTTCAGTAACAAAGGAACTAAAAATGATAGCTCCCTTTATTGTGTTATTAATGTTGGCATATATCATCTGCTTTTACTGTTAATTACAGAGGAGTTATTTATGCTGTCCCATGTTACACAACATCAGATATTATGTGACATTTTTTTAATTGAACTTCATAGTCTCATTGAGTCTGAAATTACTGTCATTGTAATCATGGTAATTAATTCAGTGCCAGCCATGACTAGATTAGTAGCTCAGTCACAAAGGGTTCTGGCTTCAAGTATTATTTGGGAACTTCAAGGACAGGAATCGAGATCATTAAAGCCCTGTCCCACGGTACGAGTTCATTCCAAGAGTTCTCCCGAGTTTAAAAAAAAATCAAACTCGTGGTAAGCACGGAGAATGAACGTAGCGGGTACGTCGGAGCTCGGGGACGTCTCTTAGCGCTAACGGCAGGTACTCGGGAAGACTCGCTAACGGCAGGTAAGCACGGGAAGACTCGTGAAGATTTTTCAACATGATGAAAAATGTCCACGAGAGCCCCGAGTACCGACGAGTGGCCATTACCGTAAATCTCCCGTGTTCTAATCAGGGCAGAACTCTTGGAATGAACTCGTACCGTGGGACAGGGCTTTTATGTGTCAAAGCTGAGACCCCCTCTCACTGCTCCCTATCTGAGATTCAGAAGAAGGGTCCCAACATGAAACATCACCTATCCATGTTCACCACAGATGCTGGAGAAGGGGAGTTTAGTTTCGTTCAGAGATACAGCTCAGAAACAGGCCCTTCGGCCCACAGAGTCTGTGCCGACCAGCGATCCCCACACAATACCGCTATCCTATACATACCAGGGACAATTTTAATTCTATCGTGCCAATTCACCGATAAACCTGTATGTCGTTGAAGTGTGGGAGCAAACCATAGATCCAGGAGAAAACCCACGATAGGTCACGGGTAGAACGTGCAAACTCCGTACAGACAGCACCTGTAGTCAGGATCGAACCTGGGTCCCTGGTGCTGTGAGGCAGCAGCTCTACCTCTGCGCCACCAGGCCGCGGGGTAAGATTTAACCGGAACACGACAGGCAATTTTTATCACACAGTGGGTGTATGGAACGAGCTGGCCGATGAGGTAATTGTGTCGGATACTATAATGGCATTAAGAAGTACATGTACATGGATAGGAGAGGTTTAGACAATAGACAATAGGTGCAGGAGCAGGCCATTCGGCCCTTCGAGCCATTCAATGTGATCATGGCTGATCATCCACAATCAGTACCCCGTTCCTGCCTTCTCCCCATATCCCCTTGACTCCGCTATCCCCAAGAGCTCTATCTAACTCTCTCTTGAAAGTATCCAGAGAACCGGCCTCCACCGCCCTCTGAGGCAGAGAATTCCACAGACTCACAACTCTCTGTGTGGAAAAAGTGTTTTCTTATCTTTGTTCTAAATGGCTTACCGCTTATTCTTAAACTGTGGCCCCTGGTTCTGGACTCCCCCAACATGGGGAACATGTTTCCTGCCTCTAGCGGGTCCAAGCCCTTAACAATCTTATATGTTTCAATAAGATCCCCTCTCATCCTTCTAAACCCCAGAGTGTACAAGCCCAGCAGCTCCATTCTCTCAGCATATGTCAGTCCCGCCATCCCGGGAATTAACCTTTTAAACCTACGCTGCACCCCTGGTTCTGGACAGATGTGGGCCAAATGCAGGCATCTTGGTCGGCATGGAGTAGTCGGGCCGAAGGGCCTGTTTCCATGTTGTATTATTCTTGTGCGCAAACACAAATTTGAAACCTGCGTGTTTGATGTTTAGCCTTTGTCTCTCTGGCGCTGTTGATTTCCATACCCGGCAGCGTGGGCAGGCGTGGAGTTGACATCGAGGTACTGATGCTGATGCTGATACTCTCCCCGATGCCTCTCTGCCTGTCCAGGCACAGTGTTGGTTTTTAATTACTTTTCAATTTAAAGCTTGTACAAATGCTAAATCACCCTTAACTCCTAAACCTGCATTGCAAATGAAATCCATTTTTCCAATCTTACACTCACCTTTAATAGCTTCCTGTTTCTCAGAATATTAATTCTGAACCTCTGCAGTTTGGATCCAAGATGGCACCCATGTGCTGGTAATAGACAATAGACAATAGGTGCAGGAGTAGGCCATTCGGCCCTTCGAGCCAGCATCGCCATTCAATGTGATCATGGCTGATCGTCCCCAATCAGTACCCCGTTCCTGCCTGCTCCCCATATTCCCTGACTCCACTATTTTTAAGAGCCCTATCTATCTCTCTCTTGGAAGTATCCGGATAACCTGCCTCCACAGCCCTCTGAGGCAGAGAATTCCACAGACTCACAACTCTCTGTGTGGAAAAAGTGTTTCCTTGGTTCTAAATGGCTTACCGCTTATTCTTAAACCGTGGCCCCTGGTTCTGGGCTCCCCCAACATCGGGAACATGTCTACTGCCTCTATCGTGTCCAAATCCCTTAATAATCTTATATGTTTCAATAAGATATCTTATTGCACGGTGACTGCAGGAGCACCAGTGGATACACACCAGAGAGAGACCCTTTGTGTGCGCTGAGTGTGGCAAGGGTTTCGCCCGCTAGTCCAGTCCGTGGCAGCACTGGCGTACAAGTCAAGTCAAGAGAGTTTATTGTCACGTGTCCCAGATAGGACAATGAAATTCTTGCTTGCTGCAGCATAACTGAATATTTTAGGGATAAATACAGATCAGATCATTGTGACCATATACCATAGAATATATATATCCTCTCATCCTTCTAAACTCCAGAGTGTACAAGCCCATTGCTCACCCTTTCATACTCGTTCTATGTTATCCCACTTTCACATCCACTCCCTACGCATTAGAGACAATTTACAGAGGCCCAAATAACCTTAAAACCCGTACGTCTTGGGGATTTGGGAGGAAGCCCATGCGGACACGGGAGAACGTGTAAACTCCACGCCCGTAAGCACCCGAGGTAGAGATTGAACCCGTTTCTGGGAATGAGTCTTGGAATGCCTTCAGTCTCAAATAAGTAAGTAAGTAAGTTTATTGGCCAAGTATTCACATACAAGGAATTTGCCTTGGTGCTCCGCCCACAAGTAACAACATGACATACAGTGACAGTTACGAATGACTCAGAAAACACTAAACATTAATAATAATAAAACATTAATGTTAAAACACCATTGATCAAGCATGTGAACCAACAAAATACCAGATCAAAGGGAGGCTACAGATTTTTGACTTGAGTAGAGCAACTACTCGTGGATAAAAACTGTTTTTATGTCTGGCTGTGGCAGCTTTGACAGTCCGGAGTCGCATTCCAGAGGGAAGTGATTCAAAGAGTTTGTGGCCAAGGTGAGAGGGGTCAGAGATGATCTTGCCCACTCGCTTCCTGGCCTGAAGAAGTGACCTGTCCCGATATGTGACCTGTCCATTCCCTCCGCAGGTGCCGCCTGACCTGCCGAGTTGGTTTGTTGTTGGTTCAAGATGCCGGCGTTGGCAGTCTCTCGGGTCTCCTGCATAATATAACTCCCCAATCATTCACCACTTTAAAAAATGCGATCTGGCATTTTGTCTTTTTTCTTTTTGCTGAAGTGGATAACTTATTTATCCCCTTTTGTACAACTTCTGCTGCGTTACACATTCTCTTGTCTATCTCTCCGTGAAGCTCTTTGCATCCCCACCAATATTCACTTTTCCATTTAGTTTTATGTCTTCCAGCTAAATTTGGAAATGTTACATTCGGAGACCTCAGCTGAATTGTCCGAATAGTTCATTTCGAGTTCATTGACTGATCACTGATCCCTGAGGTTACATCGTCAGTCTCAGCCGACCAGCCCAAGAAACATTTGACAATACCTGTTGATATTAACCATATAACCATTACAGCACGGAGTGTTACAGAGTTCTCCCATAGACCAACTCCATCCAATCCCATATAGACTATTCTCCATGTGCTTGCACCAACATTCTTCAGCAACCCACTTTAGTTTTGTTTAAAGGTACAGCATGGAAACAGGCCATTCGGCCCATCAAGACCACACCGACCATCGATCACCCACCCATGCACACTAGTCCCATGCTATCCCACTTTCTCATCCACTCTCGACACCATAGGAGCAATTTACAGAGAGTCGAGTAGCCTACAAACCCACACGTCTTTGGGATGTGAGAGGAAACCGGTGCACCCGGAGAAAACCCACTCGGTCACAGGGAGATCGTGCAAACTCCACACAGACAGCACCCAAGGTGAGGATCAAACCTGGGTCTCTGGCTCCGTGAGGCAGTGGCTCTACCAGCTGCCCCACCTCGTATCTCAAGATTCTACAGGGCAGTTCACATTAGTTTCATCTCTGTGCCCACACCAAATGTTGTACCACCCCTGATATTTTACCTTCGAAAATGTATTGACACCACATCCACATGGATTCTGTTCATCTGTCCATTTGATGCATTCTCAAGAATCCCAACACATTAATCAATGATAATTTCCCTTTAATAAACTAGTACAGATATGGTTTATCAATACATTTATTATAGGCTCCTGCGTTTCTCCAACGACGGATATATTACACTGGCTGGTTGCTAGTTGCCTTTTCCCATTTCTTTTTTTGTCATTCTCTCTTCCTTTTCTCCCCCACTTTATTTCCAGAATCTACGGCTTTTGAGAAGTAATCACCAGAGCATCGATTATTCCACAGGCATCCTTCAAATCTCAGAAGTGTAAATCACTGGGACCTTGGGACGTATCAGTTTTCATGATCCGTGACTCTTGTAGCTGAATCTATTACGTGGTTCCTCAGTATTTAGCGTTATATAGAACAGAAATTGCCCCATCTTGGCCATGTTCTGGGCTAGTTCTATTCACCTGCGTTTGGCCCATATCACAGAGTTGACGCGGAAAAGCTTTTCCCACTGAGAGTAGGGAAGATTCAAACAAGGGGACATGACATGAGAATTAAGGGACTGAAGTTTAGGGGTAACATGAGGGGGTTTACCACTGAGGTCCCTCTTATATATCTCCCCTCTCACACTAAGCCTGCGCGCTCTGGTTTAAGAATCTCCTGGCCCTCTGAAGCGATCGCCAAGCCTACGCTTGGTCTCACCGATGTAGATCAGCTGACATCTAGAGCAGTGGATGCACTAGATGAGGTTGGAGGAGATGCAGGTGAACCTCTGTCGCACCTGGAACGACTGCTTGGGTCCTTGAATGGAGTCGAGGGGGGTGGTAAAGCGACAAGTGTATAGCATCTCTTGCGGTTGCAAGGGAAAGTGCCCGGGGAGGGGGGTGGTGCGGGAGGGAAGGGAAGAATTGACAAGGGAGTTACGGAGGGAGTGGTCTTTGCAGAAAGCAGACGGGGAGGGAGATGGGGAGATGTGGCGAGTGGTGGAGTCGTGTTGGAGGTGGCGAAACTGACGGAGGACTATTTGTTGTATGTGACGGCTAGTGGGGTGAAAGGTGAGGACTAGGGGGACTCTGCCCTTGTTACATGCGGGGGGGGGGGGGAGGGGGGGGAGAGCAGTGTTACGGGGTATGGAAGAGACAATTGATACCTCAACAGATTATAAATCGGCAATAACTGAGAAACTTTCCTCGAGTTGAATATTTGACCATCTAGATTCTTTCCATCGACTTTAATTATATTCAAGCTATACTAAAACAGCCTTCATTCTGCGCTGTGCGATTAGCCTGAGGAGTCATAGCCTTGTGAACACGTCGGTCGGCATGGTGACAAGAAGGCTTTTGCTCCTGCTCTGCCATCTGTTGTAAGAGTTATTGTTCCTCACATGGTATCCCCACCACATTCTTGGCCGGCATCCAACAAGAAAGGGAAAATCTTCCTGCAAAAGTATTGATGTGGGTTGAGCATGTCGATATTAAAAGTCGATTCTCCACTACTGATTTTTTTTTTCCGTTGATTAACCCAAAGATGGTGACGAGAATCAGTCCCCGTTATGCACAGGTTTGTGTAATGGCTTTATTAAATCCAATGCTAAACCTCAGCATCTGAGCTTTGACAGGGAAGGAGGGATTGAGGAATCTGTGGAACTCTCTGCCACAGAAGGTAGTTGAGGCCAGTTCATTGGCTATATTTAAGAGGGAGTTAGATGTGGCCCTTGTGGCTAAGGGGATCAGGGGGTATGGAGAGAAGGCAGGTACGGGATACTGAGTTGGATGATCAGCCATGATCATATTGAATGGCGGTGCAGGCTCGAAGGGCCGAATGGCCTACTCCTGCACCTAATTTCTATGTCTATGTTTCTATTGGATTAGTCACAGAGGCCTACAGCACGGAAACAGGCCCTTCGGCCCAACTATGCCAGGCCGACCAAGATGCCCCATCTTCACCCATATCCCGTCAACTTGGGCAGTTTGTACCCCAGCTGTATGAACATTGATTTCTCTAATTTCAAGTAGTCCTTACTGTCTCCTCCCCTTCTCAGCTCTCCCTCTAGTCCTCTGGTTCCTCCTCTTCCTTTCTTCTTCCCACTCCCCCACCCTCACATCAGTCTGAAGAAGGGTTTTGGCCAGAAACATTGCCTATTTCCTTCGCTCCATAGCTGCTGCCTCACCCACTGAGTTTCTCCAGCATTTTTGTCTACCTTCGATTTGCAGTTCCTTCTTAAACCTTTCCTATCCATGTCTCTGCCACGTGCCTTTTGGATGTGGTTATAGTACCAGCCTCAAGTGCTTCCTCTGGCAGCTCATTCAGATAGCCACCACCATCTGGTTGCTGCCTGTACTTGAACCTCAACGGCGTGGATGTGGAGGGGATGTTTCCACTTGTGGGAGTGTCTAGGACTAGAGGTCATAGTCTCAGAATTAAAGAAATAAAAGAATTAGGAAGGAGATGAGGAGGAATTTCTTTAGTCAGAGGGTGGTGAATCTGTGGAATTCTTTGCCACAGAAGGCTGTGGAGGCCAAGTCAATGGATATTTTTAAGGCAGAGATAGATAGAATCTTGATTAGTACAGGTGTCGGGGGTTATGGGGAGAAGGCAGGAGAGTGGGGTTAGGAGGGAAAGATTGATCGGCCCTGATTGAATGGCGGAGTGGACTTGATGGGCCGAATGGCCTAATTCTGCTCCTATCACTCCTGCTTAAACTCCTGCTGTATTGTCTAAAATTGTACTGCCAGTATAAAATTGTACTGCCGGTATAAAATTGCTGTGAGCACAAAGAATCATCAACTTTTGTAACATCTACTGATTGAAACGGAGGGAAAGTACAAGACAGTCCTAATAAAAGTAGGCAATGATCGCAGTTGATTGTGATTTATTTTAATTCATTATTGTCGAATTGGGACTTAGAATTCTTCTCTGCAGCTGCAAATACTTGTGGCCATCATTTACTGCAGTGAAAGTGAGTGGGGATGAGGAAACTCTCTATAATGAATGACAAAACGCGAGTGCCTGCTCCCTTCCTACCTCCTTAACCCAGGCTGGTAATTTAAATGCTTTCACCCAGTTTTTAAATGCTGCTATTGTTCGTGTGGGCAGTGGGCAGGCGCTATAGACCTGCACGGGAAGGTAGACGCTCCCGCCCCCACCGGTCTCGGGCAGATGGGGCTCGTCAGCCTGGGAAGGCAGTCCATCCAGGAGAGGGAAAACTCTGATTTAGAACCTCCGCTGCCTTGTGGCCAAATCCAGTCATGGAAAAGGCTCCTGGAGTAAACCTCAAGAATATCCGGAGTCGGAACCCCTAAGGCAGTTCGTCGTTGTCTACAACCTCGCTCTGGCAGCTCCTGCGACGGAGCTGGTGCCAAACTGTAACGGCCCTGCTGTTCCTTTGGATTGATCAGCGACGTGGAGAGGGGGGGGACGTGCTGCATGGGCAACAGCCTGTCCTCCACATGACATCGATCGCCCAGGCTTGCATCCGACCAGGACGTATCTCCCATGGTCATTCATGACCGAGAGGGGCCGACTACCTATTGTACCTGCATCACCTACCTCCTCTGGCAGCTTGTTCCATGCACCTACCACCCTCTGTGTTTGAAAAGCTGTCCCTCAGTTACCTATTCAATCTTTCCCTTGTCACCTTAAGCCTATGCCCCCTGGTTCTTGAGCTCCCTAAGCTGGGGGACCAGCTTAGATGGAGTATCTTGGTCAACATGGGCAAGTTGTTTAAGAAAGAACTGCAGATGCTGGAAAAATCGAAGGTAGACAAAAATTGCTGAAGAAACTCAGCGGGTGAGGCAGCATCTATGGAGAGAAGGAATAGGCGATGTATCGGGTCGAAACCCTTCTTCAGACTGATATCGGGGGGGGGGGGGAAATGAAAGGAAGAGGCGGAGACAGTGGGCTGGGGGAGAGCTGGGAAGGGGAGGGGGAAGGAGGGAGAAAGCAGGGACTACCTGAAAATGGAGGTCAATGTTCATACCGCTGGGGTGTAAACTACCCAAGCGAAATATGAGGTGCTGCTCCTCCAATTTGCGCTGGGCTTCACTCTGGCCATGGAGGAGGCCCAGGACAGAAAGGTCGGATTGGGAATGGGAGGGGGAGTTGAAGTGCTGAGCAACCGGGTGATCAGGTTGGTTACGACAGATTGAGCGGAGGTGTTCAGCAAAACGATCGCCGAGCCTGCGCTTGGTCTGACCTATGTAGATAAGTTGACACCTGGAACAGTGGATGCAGTAGATGAGGTTGGAGGAGGTGCAGGTGAACCTCTGCCTCACCTGGAAAGACTGCTTGGGTCCTTGGATGGAGTCGAGGGGGGAGGTAAAGGGACAGGTGTTGCATCTCCTCCTGTGGTTGCAAGGGAAAGTACCCGGGGAGTTGGCCCTCCTTCCATGCTCTATGACTCTGTTCCTCTATATCACAAGCTGCCCATGTTGGGGCAGTGGATCAAACTGATAAATCAGAAGCATAATGTTTAAGAAGGAACTGCAGATGCTGGAAAAATCGAAGGTAGACAAAAATGCTGGAGAAACTCAGCGGGTGAGGCAGCATCTATGGAGAGAAGGAATAGGTGACGTTTTGGATCAAGACCCTTCCTCAGATTGATGTGGGGGTGGGGGGGAAGAAGAAAGGAAGAGGCGGAGACAGTGGGCTGTGAAGAGATGGGGAAGGAGGGAGAAAGCAAGGACTACCCGAAATAGTGGCACAAAGTCACACAAACTCTCCCTATAGCTCCGGCCCCTCGAGTCCTGGCAACATCCTTGTAACTCTTCCCGTAAAACGCCATTCACTGTGAAGGTCCTGCCCTGGTTTAACTTCTCAAAATGCAACACCTCAAATTTGTCTGCATTGAATCCCATTAGCCATTCCTCAACTGATCATCAACCTATTGTAACTGGTTTAGGGCCTGAGATAGTTTTGTCAGTGACTGTGAAGCTCAAAATGACTTATCTTCAGTCCACAAATGTATAAAAATAAATGGCATGACGTGAGCCAGAACCAAGATCTAGTGACATTTTCCCTAAAAAAAACCTCTACCTAGAGAACGTTCTTCGGTTTAGTTTCTATTTCCAGATTCAATTCAATTTCAATTCAATTTAATTGTCATTTGGACCCCTTGAGGTCCAAACGAAATGCCGTTTCTGCAGCCATACATTACAAACAAATAGACCCCAGACACAACATAATTTACATTTTACATAAACATCCATCACATAGCTGTGATGGAAGGCCAAAAAAACTTATCTCTCCACTGCACTCTCCCCCCCCCGATGTCAGAGTCAAAGTCAAAGCCCCCGGCTGGCGATGGCGATTGTCCCGCGGCCATTAAAGCCACGCCGGGCGATGCAAGGTCGCACACCGGACAAAAAAAAATGCTTCGTGGGTTATATATATATATATATATAGTTCCTCTGACCATCTGTATATTTAGCCCAAATAGTGCACCATTCATGTTTGAAGAGGCCACAATTCCACTTTTGGATTGTAATTTCTAAAATTAGAATTTAAAGGGCCTGTCCCACCTACGCGATTTTTTTCGGTGACTTTCCGGCACCCGTCATAGTCACAGCAGGTCGCTGAAAATGTTTCAAAACGTTGAAAATCCAGCAGCCACCAGAAAAAGGTACGACTCTTTGGGCGACTACTCACGTCGATGACGCCTGTTTGGTCGTGAGTAGTCGCCCAAAGAGTCGTACCTTTTTCTGGTGGCTGGCCGCTAGATTTTCGACATGTTGAAAATTTTCGTCCACCTGCTGCAACTATGACGGGTGCCGGAAAGTCACTGAAAAATCACGTAGGTGGGACAGGCCCTTGCCACTCACTTTAAATAAATTTTTAAAGATACAGAGCAGAAACGGTGTACTTCGGCCAACCGAGACCGCCCCAACCAGCGATCCCCACGTACTAACACTACCAAACACACACAATAGACAATAGGTGCAGGAGTAGGCCATTCGGCCCTTCAAGCCAGCACCGCCATTCAATGTGATCATGGCTGATCATCCCCAATCAGTACCCCGTTCCTGCCTTCTCCCCATATCCCCTGACTCCGCTATCTTTAAGAGCCCTATCTAGCTCTCTCTTGAAAGTGCCCAGGGAACCGGCCTCCACCGCCCTCTGAGGCAGAGAATTCCACAGACTCACCGCTCTCTGTGAGGAAAAAGTGTTTCCTAGTCTCCGTTCTAAATGGCTTACTCCTTATTCTTAAACTGTGGCACGAGGGGCACATTAGGGGCAATTTCCAATGTTACGAAGCCAATTAACCTACAAACCCGCACGTCTTTGGAATACGGGAGGAAACCGGAAGCACCCGGAGAAAACCCCACGCGGTCACGGGGAGAACATGCAAACTCCGTACAGGCAGCACAGGCTCGTAGTGAGGATCAAACTCAGAACTCCGGCACTGGGAAAATCAACTCTACCGCTGCGCCACCGTGCCGCATAGATTTAAAGTACATCCTGTTAATACTTGGCTGGTGTATCACAAGGAATCTGGTGGCCACAAGGAATGTTGTCTTTTGATGGATTGTGACCACTTTGGTACTCCTCTGGACGAACGTTGGGGGAACAACAGTACCTTGCACATGCTGGGTACAAGGAACTGCAGGTGCAGGCTCACAAAAAAGACACAAAATGCTGGCATAACTCAGCGGGGCAGGCAGCATCTCTGGCGAGCTTGGATAGGTGATATTTCGGGTCGGGATCCTTTTTTAGACTGATGGTAAGGGGAGGAAAGAAAGCTGGAAGAGAGGTGAGGCAAGAACAAGTTGATACAGGTGAGGTGGGACAAGAACAAGTTGATACAGGTGAGGTGGGGATACAAGACAAGAACAAGTTGATACAGGTGAGGTGGGACAAGAACAAGTTGATACAGGTGAGGTGGGACAAGAACAAGTTGATACAGGTGAGGTGGAGCAAGAACAAGTTGATACAGGTGAGGGGGTTTTAGGCTTTGCATAGCCCAGAGGTGAAAAGACTTTGTCCTTTGTCCATCAACTGCCTATCGATACCCGCCTCACCTGTCGACAGGTAACGAGTGGAACTGCCGTCTCGCAGCACCAGAGACCCGCGTTCCATCCTGAACTTGGGCGCTGTCTGCGTGGAGTTTGCACGTTCTCCCAGTGACCCCGTGGGTTTCCTCCGGGTGCTCCGGTGTCCTCCCACTTCCCAAAGACGTGCGGGTTTGCACGTGTAGGTGTGTCGGGAGCGGATGGGAATGCGGGATAAACCTAGAACTAGCGTGTGAACGGGTGATCGATGGTCGGCGTGGACTCGGTGGAACGCAGGGCCGGTTTCCGCGTTGTATCTTCCATTCAATCATAAACTCCTCCAAGAATCAAAAGAAAACAGGGAATCGTATCTCAAATTCAATTAGAGGTAAAGATCGCTGTAGAAGGATTGTCCTTTGAAGCCACAGTCTGACGAAAATCAAATCTAAATGTTCCCGTGGAGCTGGTACAGAACAGCAGCATCAAATTTAATTTAAAATGCAGCCGACATAGTCAGATGAGGCTTGCATTCAATATCCTGCCATCAGTAAATTAATTTCCCTGTAAATAACATGTTAATATTCATTTAGAGAAAATAGTGCAAAAAGGTATAAATTGGATTTGCTACATCTCAATTTAGAGATTGCTTCTAATGCTGCAGGTCCATAAAACGTAACCTATTTAACACAAACTGCACGCATTTTAATCCTGATTTTGTGCGCTCTAAAACCTCCGCTTTAACTGCTTGTGAAAATTATTAATTTGTCATTAAACTTCAAATGGATGTATGGAAGCATGAAGTTTATTTAAATTTCTGAGCAGTAATTTTGAAAGGAAGACTGTTGTGAGATTGTAGGCTGTGTGAATATTTCTACATAATGAAGCTTGCAGTGAGATAAGGCCAATTAGTATGTCAAAATCAGCTCCATTACATTCCCCCCTCCCACTGTGGACTTGACTCCTCATTTAATTTCCTGGAAAATGTCCTGCGTTAATACTATTTATTTTATATATATATGTGTATATCCGCCAGCATAATTAGCAAAGCTTTTAATTTTTTAATACTAGCATAACCAATATTTGATCCAGTCTCCATGCTCCTCCTTTTTCCTTCCTTCTCCCCGCCACCCCCTATCAGTCTGAAGAAGGGTTTTGGCCCGAAACGTTACCTATTTCCTTCGCTCCATAGATGTTGCTGCACCCGCTGAGTTTCTCCAGCATTTTTGTCTACCTTCGATCCACTATTCCTGCTTTTACTGTTTTAGTTTTAGAGCTACAGCGGGGAAACAGGCCCTTCGGCCCACCGAGTCCAAACCCCGTACAGACAGCACCCGTAGTCGGGATCGAACCCGGGTCTCTGGTGCTGAAAGAGCTGTAAGGCAGCAATTCTACAGCTGCGGCATCTCGCTGCCTGTACAAGACGTTGGTGAGACCAGCGATTGGAGTATTGTGTTCAGTTTTGGTCACCCTGCTGTTGGAATGGTGTTGTGAAGCTGGAAAGAGTTCAGAGAAGATTTACCAGGATGTTGCCAGGAGTTGAGGGCATGAGCTATTGGGGGGGGGGGGGGGGCTGGGCTAGGATGATGCTATGCCTCTTGTTTTTTTATCAGATTGATTCACTGCCCCCTACCCAGGCAACTTGTGGCATAGAGTCATACAGCATGGGAACAGGCCATTGTGTCCATCGTGTCCATGCTAACCAAGAAGTTCCTTCAAAGCCATATCCCTCTAAACCTTTCCTATCCACATACCAGTTCAAGTGTCTTTTCAATGCTGGTGTAGAATCATTATAGTGTTAGGCTGTTATAATACCTTAAGGAACATTATATCTTTAGTTTAGGTTAGAGATGCAAAGCAGAAACAGGCGCTTTGGCCCACCGGGTCCGCGCCGACCAGCGATCCCCGCACATTAACTCCATCCTACACACACAAGGGACAACCGGTAGAGTTACTGCCTTACAGTGAATGCAGCACCGGAGTCCCGGGTTCGATCCTGACTATGGGTGCTGTATGTACAGAGTTTGTACGTTCTCCCCGTGACCTGCTTGTGTTTTCTCCGAGATCTTCGGTTTCCTCCCACACTCCATTGACGTGCAGGTTTGTAGGTTAATTGGCTTGGTGTAAATGTAAAAATTGTCCCTAGTGTGTGTAGGATCGCGTTAATGTGCGGGGATCGCTGGTCGGCACGGACCCGGTGGGCCGAACGGCCTGTTTCATCGCTGTATCTCTGAACTAAACTCAACTTGGAGAAATTTAGAAGACCAATTAACGTATAAAGCTACATGTCTTTGGGATGTGGAATGAAACTGGAACATCCAGAGGCAACAGGGAGAACGTGCAAACTCCGCACATGCAGCACCCAAGCTCAGGATAAGCATTTGAGGTTGCCCAAAAAGAGCAGTCTATCAGATGCGCAGTCATACTGCACGGAAACAGGCCCTTCGGCCCTACTTATCCAAACCGAATAACAATGTTGGCCCTACCGAGGCAGCTGTCAATGAACATTTGCAATGAGATCGACAGATTCTTGATCAGTACGGGTGTCAGGGTTTATAATAATAATAATAATAATAATATATTTTATTGTCATTGCACATAAGTGCAACGAGATTTGGAATGCAGCTTGTCTCCGATGTCATAACTTAAATAACTAATAACATTTAGATTTAGACACCCCGAGAACATGGATTGTAAAAGGACAGTAAAATAGTCAAAACAGTTCAAACAGACTAAAGTGCAGATGTGTCTGTGTGTCGTGACCATCCGAGGGGGACAGTCCAGGGGGGGTGGGGGGCACTCAGCAGGGCTGGTTCAGAGCCGCTAGAGCTCTGGGAATGAAGATGTTCCTGAGTCTGGAGGTTCGGGCGTAGAAGGCCTTGTAGCGTCTGCCGGAGGGAAGTAGTTCGAACAGTCCGTTACAGGGGTGTGATGAGTCTTTATGGATGCTGACGGCCTTCCTGAGGCACCGTGTGTGGTAGATGCCCTCCAAGGCTGGTAGCTGTGTCCCAATGATCCTCTGCGCTCTGTGGACGACGCGCTGAAGAGCTCTCCTCTCCGCCTCCGTGCAGCTGAGATACCACACACAGAGATGCCATAAGAAGGCAGGAGAATGGGGATGAGAGGGAAAGATAGATCAGCCATGATTGGATGGTGGAGTAGACTCGATGGGCTGAATGGTGCTGTTCCTAGAACCTGGATTGGAACCGAGCACTAGCCACTCACAACGTGATGAGCTGTGTGTAATGAACAGGTGGTCTTGTTTTAAAATCACCATGTCTCCCACTCATTGCCACGAATAAAAGTGGGATGGAGGTGGCCTCAGGATATGGTGACAGCAGGTGATGTGGAGCAGGTAGACTGCTCTGCTCTGCTCTGCTCAGCTCACAATTGAAAGTGGGAAGTTTGACTTCCCTCTGATTTATTCTCTCTTCATGTGTGGGTCTCCTGCTGTGAGCTTGTTATCCACCTACATGGGGCAATTTGTAATGCAAAACACTCAGCATTGTGCCACATTTTTACAAAATGACAATCCCACATAATCATTCTGCCACAGTTTAGTAACTCACGGAGCGGCAATTAAAGAATCAGCGATATATCCTTGCGCGCAATTGCCAGTATCAGATTCTACGAGGATGTTTTGTTTAAGAAAGAACTGCAGGTGCTGGAATAATCGAAGGCAGACAAAAATGCTGGAGAAACTCAGTGGGTGAGGCAGCATCTATGGAGCGAAGGAATAGGCGACGTTTCGGGTCGAGACACTTCTTCAGACTGATGTGGGGGTGGTGGGGGCGGGAAGAAGAAAGGAAGAGGCGGAGACAGTGGGCTGTGGGGGAGCTGGGAAGGGGAGGGGAAGGAGGGAGAAAGCAAGGACTACCTGAAATTGGAGAAGTCAATGTTCATACCGCTGGGGTGTAAACTACCCAAGCGAAATATGAGGTGCTGCTCCTCCAATTTGCGGTGGGACTCACTCTGGCCATGGAGGAGGCCCAGGACAGAAAGGCCGGATTCGGAATGGGAGGGGGAGTTGAAGTGCTGAGCCACCAGGAGATCAGGTTGGTTATTGCGGACTGAGCGGAGGTGTTGGGCGAAACGATCGCCAAAACTGCGCTTGGTCTCACCGATGTTTTGTTCGGTTTGGTTCGGAAATATTTGGAGCATTATTCTATCCTTCAACTGTGTATTGACTGTTAAATACACCTCTCTGTACTATTGATGTCAAGATGGTAAGGATTACGGGCGCATGGCGGCACAGAGGTAGAGCTGTTGCCTTACAGTGTCAGAGCCCCACGTTCGATCCTGACTACAGGTGCTGACTGTACGGAGTTTGAACGTTTTCCCCGTGACCTGTGTGGGTTTTCTCTGGGTGCTCCGGTTTCCTCCCACACTCCAAAGACGTGCTGGTTTGTATGTGTATTGGCTTGGTATAAATATAAATCGTCCCTACTGTGTGTAGAATAGTATTAGTGATCGCTGGTCAGCATGAACTTAGCGGGCTGAAGAGGGCTAAACTAAAACTACATATGTAGCATTGTTCCACCCTTCATCTGTGAATTGGAAGAATTCACAACATTATCTGAATTGACTCTTAAATACACATTTAAAAAAAAAAAGTTTTTAACGTATATGCCGAGCGATTTATCTGTGTACAACTGCTTCTAATAAAAATAAAATTAAAAAAAAAAAAAAATTAAAAAATACACATTTTTATAGTTTAGTTTAGAGATACAGCGCGGAAACAGGCCCTTCGGCCCACCGAGTCTGTACCGACCAGCAATGCCCGTGCACTAACCCCATCCTACACACTAGGGACAATTACAATTTTTTTTACCAAAGCCAATTAACTTACAAACATGGACACCTTTGCAGCGTGGGAGGAAACCGGAACACCCGGAGAAAACCCACGCGGTCCCAGGGTAAATGTGGAAACACGATACAGACAGCACCTGTGCTGGATGTTTATGTTAAATTCTATTGGCTATTGTGTTCTGTTTGATTGTACTGCTGCATGGTAACTCAAATTTCACTGTACCTTAATGGTGAATGTGGGAATAAATGTGAACTTGGACTTGAACCTGTAGCCAGGATGGAACCCGGGTCCCTGGCGCTGTATGGCGGCAACTCTACCGCTGCGCCACCGTGCTGCACCTCTCTCTACTATTTGATGTTGAGATCGTCAGAATTAATTCGATCTTTAAAAAGTGCATCACGAGAAATATTTAAAAACTAGGTTTTCTCATTTTTAACGCGTTGATTTCTTACTTTTTAGTTATTCGTTGATTAAATTAGTTGATTGAAAACCGATATCAAAAGCAAGAAGGGAAAGGATTGTTGAGAAATTTAACGTAATCTTTTCACTGCACCTCGTTACACGCGATACTACACTAAACTAAAAGTAAATGCAACAGGAAAGGGAATGTAGTTGTGTAGTTCTGCAGTTGTACAGGGCCCTAGTGAGACCACACCTGGACTGTTGTGTGCAGTTTTGGTCCCCTAAATTGAGGAAGGACATTCTTGCTAGGTGCAGGAGCGGGGTACTGATTGGGGATGATCAGCCATGATCACATTGAATGGCGGTGCTGGCTCGAAGGGCCGAATGGCCTACTCCTGCACCTATTGTCTATTGTCTGTATCTGTGACGGTGGCTTCAGCAGCAAATTAGTGTCTAGTCCTTGAAAATGCAGAAGGAAGTGGTGAAGAGAGTGTGCTTTTGTAGCAGGGGATTAGGGATAATGTGGAGGCTGAGGTGATGAGACGAGCCCATGTCCTTGGAGTGTGGTTAAGACTGAGATTTGATTTGGAGAGAATCACTTGTTCTGCCAAGTAGCTGTGGAAGTGGAGGAATATGAACATCAGTTTGCTGTTCCCCGTGGGCTGGATTGTCGTTTCCTTTCATCATACTCCACTGTCTCAGCAAAGTAAAATAAAAACACGCTCGCAACTTCACCACGTGAAACCCAGCTGTCATTTCTGTGATCAGACATTGGCTGTGGTGATTGCCACAGATAGAATGCAATTTGGAATGCCTATCCTCAACACAACCAGGTGGGGGCTGGAACGTTTGGACCTCAGCGAGCTGGGCTGGGCTGGGTGGGGATTTGACTTGTGGCCATTGCAATGCCATTGCCTAGTAACTGTCTCCATGGTGAACTGAACATGAAGGAACACTAGTTCCCTGAAGAGCAGCCTTGGGTGCAGATTCTGCATGATGCCTTCTTCACTGAGTTTTATTTTATTAATTCAATAGTCCATTGCGGCACCCAATCTGCATTAAATCACCCGCCCTATATCCCAGTCCCCTGCTCCACACCTTCCCCAAGGCATTTTGTCTCCAGGGAAGCCAGCTGCAGACCACAGCTTGCCTGCCTTATCAATATTTCATTTTGTATCGTGTTTGTTGTGTACTAATTCTGGGTAGCAGCGCTGATTTAAACCCTGCAATAAGATGTGCTCTCGTTCCTTGGAATTACTGTCAAAACACAAAGTAGCTGCAAGTTGTGTTATAACGCCAGGATAAGCGCTCAACCAAGAAAGCCTAGCCCAATGGCAAAGTATCTAAACTACTTACAGTGCATTGAGAAAGTATTCAGACCACGTTCTCCCAGTTTCCCGGTGCACCAGTTTCCTCCCACACTCCAAAGACGTACAGGTTTGTAGGTTTATTGGCTTTGGTAAAAATTGTAAATTGTCCCCAGTGTGTGTGTAGGATAATACCAGTATACAGGTGGACTCAGTGGGCCGAAGGGCCTGTTTCCGCACTGTATCTCTACACTAAACTATACTGTATATACACTTATGCTATGGGATAGCATATAACTATGACCCACCATATTCTGTAATAAGCTATCTACATGTTAATAAACACTAAAGCTAAGTAAACTTGCACTGTGGCGCTGTGTGAAATCGTCCAAAAAAAGGTGTTTTAAAAAAAAAATTAAATGCACTTGTTGAGAAAGGCAAGATTTGAGTGTAGACAAAAATGCTGGAGAAACTCAGTGGGTGCAGCAGCATCTGTGGAGCGAAGGAAATGGGCAACGTTTCGGGCCAAAACCCTTCTTCCAGTCTGAAGAAGGGTTTTGGCACGAAACGTTGCCTATTTCCTTCGCTCCACAGATGCTGCTGCACCCGCTGAGTTTCTCCAGCATTTTTGTCTACCTTCGATTTTCCAGCATCTGCAGTTCCTTCTTAAACACTTAGGCAAGATTTGAGTGTTCATTCTAAAATTGTTTGCAGTTTTGGTTTGAATCAAATGCAATTTCCACATGGGTAGAATCACCACAATGCTGAGAACTATATTCCGCACTCTGCATTTTCCCCTTTGCTCTGTCGATTGGACTTGAATTTGCTCTGCTGTAATTATGCAGCGTATATATCTGATCTGTTTGGATAGCATGCAAAACAAAGCTTTTCACTACCTCAAGGCACATGACCATAATAAACTTAAATCTAGTATTGCCACATGGGCAGAGATACAGTGAAATGTCTGAAGAAGGGTCTCGACCCGAAACATCATCTAATCCTGTTCTCCAGAGATTCTGCCTGACCCGCTGAGTTACTCCAGCACCCTGTGAAACGTCACCTATCCATGTTCTCCACAGATGCTGCCTGACCCGCTGAGTTACTTCAGGTTTTTGTGTCTATCTTCAGTGAAATGCATGTTCTGCACGCTATCCAGTCACATCATACTATACATGATCATAGAACACAGCATAGTAAGCCATTTAGAATGGAGATGAGGAAACATTTTTTCTCACAGAGAGTTGAGAGACTGTGGAATTCTCTGCCTCAAAGGGCGGTGGAGGCCAGTTCTCTGGATACTTTCAAGAGAGAGATAGATAGGGCTCTTAAAAATAGCGGAGTCGGGGGATATGGGGAGAAGGCAGGAACGGGGTACTGATTGGGGATGATCAGCCATGATCACATTGAATGGCGGTGCTGGCTCGAAGGACCAAATGGCCTACTCCTGCACCTGTTATCTATTGAAAGTTGAGGACAGGTGACTGGATGTTGTCACTATGATTATCTGACCTAAATGACCAGTCTGGCGCTGCATTGGTGTTGCATGTAACTCCACATTTCTTTGTCCTATGTTGCTTTGAGTGTTTCATTTTTTGTTTTTTGTTTCTGCAAATGGGGAATTGCCCCGTGTACGAGTACTGACATTCACCGCTTCATGCCGTAGAAAATGGTTCGATATTCTCCTGGTTTCTTCAGCGGGACTGGTTTGTTGTTTACTTTTCAACTCCGCTTGTTTAATTAATCCGGCAACCTTCCTCAAAGGTTTGTTCAGACGGATTTAATGAGGTTTTTTGAGAAGTGACTAATTGGATAGATAAAACAAATGCATTTAGTGTCATCTATTGATTTTCGAAAGGCATTTGGATAGACTTGCAACTACGGACTTCTGTTTATTCTGCAGTCTCAGAGTCTCTGTCTTCGGGTTTTTTTGGAATGTCATTTCTTACCTTTCCTAATCAGATAACAACAACTCTTGTGTCTGGAATATTGACTTGTTTGGCATTGTATCTTCTGCGATCTTGCAAGTTTACTAGATGTTTTCCTGCAAAAAAAAACGAATATCTTCAATAGAATATTTCTAATGCTTTAATCAACTTTCCATTTCTTCCATGGGTTTTGACTTGAAGGCGAAACAGTGTGAGGAGGTGTCTCGAACCGAAACGTCACCCATTCCTTTTCTCCAGAGATGCTGCCTGACCCACTGAGTTACTCCAGCACTGTGAAACGTCACCTATCCATGTTCTCCACAGATGCTGCCTGACCCACTGAGTTACTCCAGCACTCTGTGAAACGTCACCTATCCATGTTCTCCACAGATGCTGCCTGACCCACTGAGTTACTCCAACACTCTGTGAAACGTCACCTATCCATGTTCTCCACAGATGCCGCCTGACCCGCTGAGTTACACCAGCACTCTGTGAAACGCACCTATCCATGTTCTCCACAGATGCTGCCTAACCCGCTGAGTTACTCCAGCACTCTGTGAAACGTTACCTATCCATGTTCTCCACAGATGCTGCCTGACCCGCTGAGTTACTCCAGCACTCTGTGAAACGTCACCTATCCATGTCCTCCACAGATGCTGCCTGACCCACTGAGTTACTAAGTACATTGACAGATCCTTGATTAGTAACGGTGTCAAAGGTTATGGGGGGAAGGCAGGAGAATGGGTTCGAAAGGGAAAGATATATAGCTTTGATGGGCCGAATGGCCTACTTTTGCTCATATGACTTATGAACGTATTCAATTTACGGAGGGGGCAGGAAATCACAAATGAGGGAGAAGGAAATGGGATAAATATGCCCAATTAGAAACCAAAATGAATTGAAATGTTATATTAACGAGACTAATTCATATTTTTGCCTTATAGGTTAAGAAAGTTGTTTCTTGTGGAACTAATAGCAGTGTAAATCAATTATTCATCTACAAGTGCCAATTTGAAACTCATGAATGCTTGCTTGCCTTGCTGAAATATAAATAGTATAAAGTAAAAATTATATATTGGTGTATAGAGTGGAAATGGGATGTTCATTGAATTTTTACTGAATAGTGAAATGCCTGGAGAGAGTGGGTGTAGAGAGGATGTTTCCACTTGTGGGAGAGGCTAGGACCAGAGGCCACAGCCTCAAAACAAAAGGACATGCCTTTAAAAAGGAGGCGAGGAGCAATTCCTTTAGCCAGAGGGTGGTGAATCTGTAGAATTCATTGACACAGATGGTTGTGGAGACCATTGGATATTTTTAAAGTGGAAATTAACAGATTAGTGTGGGTGTCAAAGGTTACGGGAAAAATGCAGGAGATTTGGGTTGAGAGGGAAGACTAGATCAGCCAAGAATAGATCGAATGGTGGAGTAGACTTGATGGGCCAAATGAGTTTGTTGGCCAAGTATTCACATACAAGGAATTTGCCTTGGTGCTCCGCCCGCAAGTGACAACATAACATACAGTGACAGTTAGGAATGACACATAAAACAATAAACATTAATAATAAAACATTACTGATTAAACATGTGAATGAAATAAAATACCAGACCAAAAGGAGGCTACAGAGTTTTCGTTATTTAGTAGAGCTACTACTCGTGGGGAAAAAAAGCTGTTTTTATGTTTGGCTGTGGCAGCTTTGACAGTCCGGAGTCGCCTTCCAGAGGGAAGTGATTCAAAGAGTTTGTGGCCAGGGTGAGAGGGGTCAGCGATGATCTTACCCACTCGCTTCCTGGCCCTTGCAGTGTACAAATGGCCTCGCTCTGCTCCTGTGATTTATGAAGTTTCACCATTTCCAGCAGAATTGGACTTTCTACCCAGGTACCATTTCCATGGACTAGAATGTAGGACATACAATAATAATAATAATAATAATAATGTTTATTTATATAGCACTTTTAAACAAAATCACTTTGAACCAAAGTGCTTTACAGAGATTGATTAAACTAATTGAATAGATTAAATGTCAATAAATCCATACAAAATAAAAAGGAAAAAGAAAAAAAAAGCAAAAAAGACACAGAACAGTACACTATAGAAATCAACAAGAAACGTCCCCCCACAGCAGAATTCACTGTGAGGGAAGGCACTAAAAATATCCAGTTCTCCCCCTCATAGTCCACCCGAGGTCGGGGTCTATATGTGGCCTCCTCAGAGTACAGCTGAGGGGCAGGACCTTCAGCCCACAATGTGCGTACCAAACACGATGCCAAGTTAAAACGAATCTCCTCTGCCTGTACATCTGGATCTAGGTCTGGATGTAGTACGCTGAAAAACCCTAGGTAGAGCATCACTCAGCACTCTGATGGTGGTGGGTGTACTAGTCGAGATGGAGATGCTTTTGGAGTTGCATCTTTGTATGTGTTGATGTTTTGGAGATCTCTGATGCTGGCTGGTTGCGTATTCCAATCCCTTGTTGTCTTGAAGAAAAACAAGTTAGAAAGTGCTAATGAAGTGCCGTGTGGAATGAAATGTCTGTGGAATTCTCTGCCTCAGAGGGCGGTGGAGGCCGGTTCTCTGGATACTTTCAAGACAGAGCTAGATAGGGCTCTTAAAAATAGCGGAGTCAGGGGATATGGGGAGGAGGCAGGAACGGGGTACTGATTGGGGATGATCAGCCATGATCACATTGAATGGCGGTGCTGGCTCGAAGGGCCAAATGGCCTACTGCTGCACCTGTTGTCTATTGTCTATGGTCTATTGTCTATTGAAATAATTTCCAGGTGGGTAGCTTCTGGTTGACGTGCCGATGGGCGCTTGGATTAACTAGATGTGGTCCTCATCTTTAAATCGATAGTGGTATTCCTTATCTTGTGGAATGTTGCCAGTCTGATGTCAGCCATGATCCATATCCTTCCATTCCCTGCATATCCATGTGCCTCTCTCTATGCATCTTAAATGCCACTATTGTATCTGCCTATTGTATCGGCCACTAACCACCCTCTGTGGAAAGTGTAAGAAAGAACTGCAGATGCTGGGAAAATCGAAGATGGACAAAAAACGCTGGAGGAACTCAGCGGGCAAGGCAGCATCTATGGAGCGCAGGAATTAGAGACCCTCGACCCGAAACGTCGCCTATTCCTTCGCTCCATAGATGCTGCCTCACCCGCTGAGTTTCTCCAGCGTTTTTTGTCTACCCTCTGTTTAAAAATAACTTGCCCCGCAGATACATCTCCTTTAAACTTTGTCCCCTCACCATTCTCTGTTGACCCCTCAGAAGTCCACTTCCAGGTACCCACTTGATAACCCCCAATGATACTTTTGCACCTACAGGATTAGTTTTTTTAAAGAGCTTATTAATACGTAGCTAACTGTTTTTTGCATATGGAGTCATTTATTCTAAAATAGAATATTGAGTTGGATAATAATGCTTTGCCTTCAGGCTTGGTTTTCTTGCTTGAGAGCTTATCCCAGAGCTATAGCACGCAAAGTACTTCTTTGTGTTTTAATTGTAATTTTATAAAGAAAAATCGTGGGAAAATTAGGCGTTTGAATATTTTCAGATGGGCATTAATATGTTCACATAACATTTCATCTTCTGAAGTGCTCGAGCATTTAAAATATCCATATTATCTCCACCGCCAGAAAAGCAGGCAGATAGGTTGTTGAAATGTCAAAGGTAGACAAAAATGCTGGTGAAACTCAGCGGGTGAGGCAGCATCTATGGGGCTAATTAATAGGTGACATTTCGGGGTCGAGAGCAATGCCTTTAACGGTGCATTAGACAATAGACAATAGGTGCAGGAGTAGGCCATTCGGCCCTTCGAGCCAGCACCGCCATTCAATGCGATCATGGCTGATCATCCCCAATCAGTACCCCGTTCCTGACTTTCCCCATATCCCCTGACTCCGCTATTTTTAAGAGCCCTATCTAGCTCTCTCTTGAAAGTATCCAGAGAGCCCGCCTCCACTGCACTCTGAGGCAGTGAATTCCACAGACTCACAAGTCTCTGTGAGAAAAAGTGTTTCATCGACTCCGTTCTAAATGGCTTACCACTTATTCTTAAACTGCGGCCCCTGGTCCTGGACTCCCCCAACACCGGGACATGTTTCCTGCCTCTAGCCTGTCCAAACCTTTAACAGTCTTATATGTTTCCATAAGATATCCTCTCATCCTTCTAAATTCCAGAGTGCACAAGCCCAGCTGCTCCTTTCTCTCAGTATATGACAGTCCCGCCATCCCGGGAATTAACCTTGTGCCAGCTCTTTAAGGGAAAACTATTTGGTTGAAGCAGGCTTTGGTGGTTTCACGAGAGAAATAGCTCTCTTATGGCTAAAGGAATCAAGGGATATGGGGAAAAAGCAGGAACGGAGTACTGATTGTGGATGATCAGCCATGATCATATTGAATGGCGGTGGTGGCTTGAAGGGCCGAATTGCCTACTCCTGCACCTATTTTCTATGTTTTAAAAGCATAAACTGCAAACACTGGAAATGTAAAATGAAAACAATACTGGGATTCCCAAGTGGGTCAGGCATCATCAGTGGACAACCTCTCTGATGGGACATCTATGCGGATGCTGCCTGTCTTTCTGTGCATTTCCAACATGCTTCTCTTGTATTTTTAATTAAACTGGTTTGTTCCACCGAGTGCACGCCGACCATCGATCACCCGCTCACACTAGATCAGATGTTAACCTGCTTGTTCACATCTACTCCCCACACTCTAGGGGCAAATCTACAGTGAATCAATTAACCTACAAACCCACACGTCTTTGGGATGGGATGGGATGGGAGGAAACCAATCTGAGCATCTGGAGGAAACTCACTCGGTCACTGGTAGAACATGCAAACTCCCCACAGACAGCACCCAAGGTCAGGATCTAACCTGGATCTCTGGCGCTGTGAGGCAGCAGCTCAGCCGACCTTCTTGTTATCAAATCCCACCTTTGGCTTTATCTTTGGTTTCTAACGCTGCACTTTTCCAATACTGACCACCTGATCCTCTGAGGCTGCATGCAAGAAAAGTATTTCACTTTTCACAAGGTGGCGCAGCGGCAGAGTTGCTGCTTACAGCGCCGGAGACCCGGGTTCGATCCCGACTACGGGTGCTGTCTGTACGGAGTTTGTACATTCCCCCCGTGACCTGCGTGGGTTTTCTCCGAGATCTCTGGTTTGCTCCCACACTCCAAAGACGTGCAGGTTTGTAGGTTAATTGGCTTGGTGTATGTGTAAAATTGTCCCTAGTGTGTGTAGGGTAGTGTTAATGCGCGGGGATCGCTGATCGGTGCGGACTCGGTGGGCCGTAAGGGGCTGTTTCTGCGCTGTATCTCTAAACTAAAAGTTGAATCTATTGCCATTGCCTGTTGTGCCTTCAGGTGATGGGAGGCCTTGACTCGGGCATCTTTCCTTCAAAACCTACACTCATCAAGCTTTTAGTTGCAATGCCAAATATCTTTGTGGAGTTCTGCATCAGGGTTTGATATCAGTACAAGTTATTGACAGCAATATTTCAGACGTGACCTTTTGTCCAGCGATGTTGATGAGCCTCATGCTGTGCTGCATCATAAATTATTTCGAGAGTAGCATAACACGGCATCTTGGTAGAAGTATGAAAATGCACACCACCAGAGTCCTGGGCCTCCTCCATGGCCAGAGTGAGTCCCACCGCAAATTGGAGGACCTCATATTTCGCTTGGGCTGTTTACACCCCAGCGGTATGAACATTGACTTCTCCAATTTCAGGTGGTTCCTGCTTTCTCCCTCTTTCCCCTCCCCTTCCCAGCTCCCCCACTGTCTCCGCCCCTTCCTTTCTTCTTCCCGCCTCTCCCCCACCCCCACTTCAGTCTGAAGAAGGGTCTCGACCCGAAACGTCACCTATTCCTTCGCTCCATCGATGATGCCTCACCCGCTGAGTTTCTCCAGCATTTTTGTCCACCAGTTTCAGGGACAGTTTCTTCCCAGCTGTCATCAGACAACTGAATCTCCCTATCCTCTACAAGAGAGCAGCCCTGAGCCACGATCGACCTCATTGGAGACAATTGGACTATCTTTAATCGGACTTTACTGACTTTTATCAGGCACTAAACATTATTCAATTTCTTCCATTTATCATAGATCTGTACACTGTGGACGGCTCGATTGTAAACATGGGCATCACGGTGGGGTAGCGGTAGAGTTGCTGCCTTACAGCGCATTCAGCGCCAGATACCCAGGTTCGATCCTGACTACGGGCGCTGTCATAGGAACATAGGAAAATACGTGAAGGAGTAGGCCATTCGGCCCTTCGAGCCAGAACCGCCATTCAATATGATCATGGCTGATCATCTAAAATCAGTACCCCGTTCCTGCTTTCCCCCATATCCCTTGATTCCTTGAGCCCCAAGAGCTAAATCGAACTTGAAAACAACCAGTGAATTGGCCTCCACTGCCTTCTGTGGCTAAGAATTCCACAGATTCACAACTCTCTGGGTGAAGAAGTTTTTCCTCATCTCAGTCCTACTCCTTATTCTTAAACTGCGACCCCTGGTTCTGGACTCCGCCAACATCGGGAATTAGACAGCAAGCATGAATCAATAATTAAGCCTTCACATGTCTAACGACCAAGGACGTCAACGTCAAAATTGCCACGGGAAATCTGACAACTGTACATGTTAAGTATTTCTCCGTGGCGTTCTCTGTAGATGTCAGTGTTTCCCATTTCAATTTGTTGAAAGCAGCCCTTCAGCAGATTTTAAACGCCCCATGAGTTCAGGCGCGTGCGATCTGCTTATAAGGGCAGAAAATTTCTGGCTGGTTTGAACTGTTTTTGCATGGAGTACAAGATGGCATTTAACATTCCGCACAGCTGGTGACTATTACATCGGCCTTTGCCATCTAATAATTGAAGCCCAGAAGTGTTTATTGAAAATGTGCGCAATAGGCACTTGCATCGGCTGTAATTGCACTACTTCCTTGCTCTGAATCATTTGGAAAGATTGCTCTTCAGATTTTCAATCATAATTTATCAAGGGAATTTTATAATAAAAGTGAGCTCTCATTCCAGATTGATTGTCGATTATTTGCCCTTAAATGTGTGTTGATGAGTAGAAGAGCTAAATATATCTGCTGATTTCAATCAAAATGTATTCGTAGCTCGGTGGCCCAGCGGGTAGAGCCGCTGTCTCACGGTGCCGGAGACCTGGGTTCGATCCTGACCTCGGGTACTGTCTGTGTGGAGTTTGCACATTCTTCCCTGTGACTGCGTGGGTTTCCTCCGGGTGCTCCGGTTTCCTCCCACATCCCAAAGACATGAAAGTTTGTAGGTTAACTGACCCTCTGTACCTTGTCCCCAGTGTGTAGGGAGTTGATGGGAAAGTGGGATAACTAGTGTGAACGGGTGATCGATGGGCAGCATGGACTCGGTTGGTCGAAGGGCCTGTTTCCACGCTGTATATTTTGGTTCAATTCAATTCAATTCAACACTCCACCAGTGTGGGTGTAGTTATTAAAGCTTGCAAAAGGACTTGGGTAACGGTTGGAGAACGTGTGTAGTCTTGCCTGCCACATTGGAAGGAAGATATGAATGTAATAGCACATTTGGAGTTTCGGAAAGTAATTATTTCACAGCGAGGATAGAACATGGGCTTCTCTGCCTTTTAATTATCTGAGTCCAATCTGTGAAAAGTCATTTTGGAAGAGAATTTGCCGGTTGCTTGAATGGTCTTATTAAAAGCCACACGGAGAAAGCAGGACGGCAAAAAGTCTGGGTGACGTGTGGAGAGAACGCTAGTGCGTGCATGGAAACCAGGAACTGCAGATGCTGGTTTACCCCCCAAAAAAAAACCCACCAAGTGCTGGAGTAACTCAGCAGGTCAGGCGGCATCTCTGGAGAACGTGGGTAGGTGACGTTTTGGGTCGAGGACTCATTTTGGTGGTGGGGTCTAAATTTAATTCCAGAGCCATAATCTTCAAAGTGTGTCTAGAGGAGCCTTATTTTGTCTTATCTTGCTCTGTGACGTACAATAATGAAAGTTTCATTCACTTGACATCATTTTCATTGCAATTGATCTGAAAATATGTAAGGATCAAATCTCACCGTAAGACTGCAGATGCCGAAATCCCAATTATATAATGGTGCATGGACACACTGATCTGTTCTGTAGCCATGCCTTCTATATGCTGTTGTGCTGAAGCAAAGCAAGAATTTCATTGTCCTATCCTAGACACATGACAATAAACTCTCTTGAATCTTGACTTGACTTCTGTCGTTTAAGTGGTGTATCCTGATGTAATAAATATAATGAAGAAGGGTCCCGACCCAAATCATCACCCATCCTTTTTCTCCAGAGATGCTGTCTGACCCACTCAGTCTGAAGAAGGGTCTCGACCCAAAACGTCACCCATTCCTTCGCTCCATAGATACTGCCTCACCCGCTGAGTTTCTCCAGCATTTTTGTCTACCTTCGATTTTTTTCCAGCATCTGCAGTTCTTTCTTAATCGTTGAGTTACTCCAGCACTTTGTGTCTATCTTTGGTATAAACCAGCATCTGCAGTTCCTTTCTACATGTGATAAATATATCCATCTTGTGATTTGGTGGCACATATGATGAACTGAGTACAGCTGTAACATTTCTATAATTATATGTATTTGGAGGGAATAATTGCTGAGCTTAGCATTTTAAATTTGACGGATCCAGTTATAGTGCGTGTGTGCTTAGTGGCCACGTGATGAGCTAATGCCTGCAGTATTGCCAGTGGTACTGTGACTCATTAGACCTGCCATTACTGCAATTTAAATCTTGCACCCTGCCCCTACTCCAAACTAGAGTGAGGTATCAATCCAGTGATTCCTCTCTGTCATCTGCCAGTGGGCCCCACAGCAGAAGCATCTCCCCCTGGGTCTGGACTCCCCCCCAACTCATTTCATCCCAATCACTCAATCAATCAGTTTTATTTGTGGCATAAACCTACAAGTGCAGTGAAGTGAATTTCAGATTCAGATTCAACTTTATTGTCATTGCCAGCAGCAGTACAATTAAAAAAGAACACACGATACACAATAAGATTTAACACAAACATCCACCACAGCATTCTTCACTGTGGTGGAAGGCACAAAGTACAGCCAGTCCTCCTTTGTTCACCCGTGGTCGGGGCCATAAACCCTCCGTAGTCGCAGCTACGGGCGGCCGGATGTACAGGCCTTCTCGTCGCACTCCGCGGCTTGGAGGTCCCAAATCGGCGCTTTCCTACCGCTCCCCTGACTCCGCTATCTTTAAGAGCTCTATCAAGCTCTCTCCTGAAAGTATCCAGAGAACTGGCCTCTGAGGCATTAATGAAAAGACCAAGCCAGAGTCTGATGAAGAGTCCCAATCCAAAACATCACCTATCCATGTTCTCCACAGATGCTGCCTGACCCGCTGAGTTACTCCAGCACTCTGTGAAACGTCACCTATCCATGTTCTCCACAGATGCTGCCTGACCCGCTGAGTTACTCCAGCACTCTGTGAAACATCACCTATCCATGTTCTCCACAGATGCTGCCTGACCCGCTGAGTTACTCCAGCACTCTGTGAAACGTCACCTATCCATGTTCTCCATAGATGCTGCTGTACCCGCTGAGTTACTCCAGCACTCTGTGAAACGTCACCTATCCATGTTCTCCACAGATGCTGCCTGACCCGCTGAGTTATGGTGCAGCAGCATCTATGGAGCTAAGGAAATAGGCAACGTTTCGGGCCAAAACCCTTCTGGAAATAGGCAACGTTTCGGGCCGAAACCCAGAAGGGTTTCGGCCCGAAACGTTACCTATTTCCTTAGCTCCATAGATGCTGCTGTACCCGCTGAGTTACTCCAGCACTCTGTGAAACGTCACCTATCCATGTTCTCCACAAATGCTGCCTGACCCGCTGAGTTACTCCAGCACTCTATGAAACGTCACCTATCCATGTTCTCCACAGATGCTGTCTGACCCGCTGAGTTACTCCAGCACTCTATGAAACGTCAACTATCCATGTTCTCCACAGATGCTGCCTGACCCGCTGAGTTACTCCAGCACTCTGTGAAACGTCACCTATCCATGTTCTCCACAGATGCTGCCTGACCCGCTGAGTTACTCCAGCACTCTGTGTCATTTTGTGCATACCAGCATTTGCCATTCTTTCTTTAAGCCAATATTCTTCCTCTACTAATAGGTGGAAAAATTGACAGAGAGGGGATAGTCTTGATGCGGTGTGAATAAGGGTCCTGACGCTAACGTCACCTCGTTAGGATGTCATCGTTCCATTTTCAGGATATGTGACAGTAAAACTCTTTTTGACTATTGATTCTCGATTTGACCCTGACGGAGGGCCCCGACCCAAAACGTCACCAATCTCCAGAGATGCTGCCTGACATGCTGAGTTACTCCAGCACTTTGTGTCTTTTTTGTGTAAACCAGCGTCTGCAGTTGCTTGTTTAAGCCAATATTCTTCCTCCGTCTGAAGAAGGGTTTCGGCCCGAAACGTTGCCTATTTCCTTCGCTCCATAGATGCTGCTGCACCCGCTGAGTTTCTCCAGCAATTTTGTGTACCTTCGATTTTCCAGCATCTGCAGTTCCTTCTTGAAAACATTCTTCCTCCTCTAACAGGTGGAAGAATTGACTGTCATGTGTTAGACTGGGTGCTGTTTGTGCAGGGCTTGCGGTGAGCAAAATGGTGGCCATTTCAATTCACATAACAGCCTGCACTGCAGAATGATTCATTAGATGTGAGCTACTTTGGAATGTTTTTTAAGAGGTGCAATAAAGCAGGATCTAAATGCACAATATTATCCATTCCTCTGCACAAAATAAAAGGATTTCCTCTGCTTAATGTATTTCTGTTGGGTTCCGTAGTGATGCTGTGTGTGGAGAACTATTTTATGGACCACAATCGCAGTGAGGTCCATGTCACCAAGGTTGTTTGTGCACCATTAAAGTCCCACTTAACATGAATGGTTGTATCAACAACTCTGTCGTGTACTGGGAGCCGGATGAGTGATTGGAGGACATTAATTTTATTACACTCTTGTTACTTAAATTCATTTAATAGGTCAACCTCATCAGAATCCTAATCCTAGTTTCCACTTGCGGCAGTGAGCCTGTTGTTGCCTGCCAAGTGTGTGGTACCTGGCTGCATGGGCTTTTACAAGATCGAAACATAGAAAATAGGTGCAGGAGTAGGCCATTCGGCCCTTCGAGCCTGCACCGCCATTCAATATGATCATGGCTGATCATCCAACTCAGTATCCTGTACCTGCCTTCTCTCCATACCCCCTGATCCCTTTAGCCACAAGGACCACATCTAACTCCCTCTTAAATATAGCCAATGAACTTGCCTCAACTACCTTCTGAGGCAGAGAATTCCACAGATTCACCACTTTCTGTGTGAAAAATGTTTTTCTCATCTCGGTCCTAAAAGATTTCCCCCTTATCCTTAAACTGTGACCCCTTGTTCTGGACTTCCCCAACATCGGGAACAATCTTCCTGCATCTAGCCTGTCCAACCGCTTAAGAATTTTGTATGTTTCTATAAGATCCCCCCTCAGTCTTCTAAATTCTAGCGAGTACAAGCCAAGTCTATCCAGTCTTTCTTCATATGAAAGTCCTGACATCCCAGGAATCAGTCTGGTGAACCTTCGGCCCTTCGAGCCAGCACCGCCATTCAATGTGATCATGGCTTATCATCCACAATCACTACCCTGTTCCTGCCTTCTCCCCATATCCCCTGACTCCGCTATCTTTAAGAGCCCTATCTATCTCTCTCTTGAAAGTATCCAGAGAACTGGCCTCCACCGCCCTCTGAGGCAGAGAATTCCACAGACTCACAACTCTCTGTGTGAAAAAATGTTTCCTCATCTCCGTTCTAAATGGTTTACCCCTTATTCTTAAACAGTGGCCCCTGGTTCTGGACTCCCCCAACATCGGGAACATGTTTCCTGCCTCTATCGTGTCCAAACCCTTAACAAACTGATATGTTTCAATAAGATAGCCTCTCATCCTTCTAAACTCCAGAGTGTACAAGCCCAGCCGCTCCATTCTCTCAGCATATGACAGTCCCGCCATCCCGGGAATTAACCTCGTAAACATACGCTTCACTCCCTCAATAGTGAAAAAGTCCTTCCTCAAATTAGGGGACCAAAACTATAGATAATACTCCAGGTGTGGTCTCGCTAGGGCCCTGTACAACTGCAGAAGGACCTCTTTGCTTCTCTACTCAACTCCTCTTGTTATGAAAGCCAAGGAAAATGATGTTTTGTCAGCATGGCAATATAATTGACAATTAATAGAAATGTAAAACTCTGTGCTTTTTAATGAACACAAATTATTCCAGATATTACAGATGGGGATGGGATGATTCGCAATAACTTTTCCATTGTGATATTCTGACAAATGCGAGTGTAAGATTGTCACAGGGTAATTACATGTTGTCCTCAGCAAGAGGCTGTGGGGATAGCACGAGGCGGAGAAGTCGATTACTGTGTGACATGTTTACACAGACTCACTCCATTTAAAATGCATGGATAACAATTGACAATGGAACACATTGACAGAACTAATGTAAGATTTTCTGTAGCTTTCAACTTAAATCCCTTTACTGTTTTGTCTGCTGTCATGTGTCAAATCCCTAGATCTACCATTGATTCATTGATTTATTGAAAGATGCTGCATGGAAACAGGCCCTTCGGCCCACCAGGTCCGTGCCGGCCATTGGTCACCCCTTCTATGCTATCCCACTTTCCCTACACATTTGGGACTGGTTGACCTAATAACCCGCATGTCTGTGGAGGGGAAACCGGAGCACCCGGAGGAAACCCACGCGGTCACAGGGAGAACGTGCACACTCCACACAGACAGCACCCAAGGTCAGGATCGAACCCGGGTCTCTGGCGTTGTGAGGCAGCAGCTCTACCCGCTGCACCGCTGTGCCACCCTTCTCTTCTCTCAGTACTTTCTCCCGACTCCAGACTTCCTCAATTATTGCTTCTTCTAACTCTGGTGATCGTGCAAACACTCTTTTCCTCTCCTCCTTTCACCCATGTCCACCCTTCACCAGCCTTTATCAGCTCGCATTTAATATATCCTGGCCTCATCTAATTGACCTGCTTGCCACAGGCAATGTAAAACTGACCTTAACTTCACCCTCTATCTCCATCTTTGCCTGTTGACGCATTCACAAAGTGTCTTGGCATGTTAGAGAAGGCATGTGTAGAACTGCTGTCTCACTGCGTCACAGACCCGGGTTTGATCCTGACCTCCGGTGCTGTCTGTGTGGAGTTTGCACGTTCTCCCTGTGACCGCGTGGGTTTCCTCCAGGTGGTCCGGTTTGCTCGCACGTCCCAATGACATGTAGGTCTGTAGGTCCGAACCGAAACTGTAGGATCTCGACCCGAAACGTCACCCATTCCTTCTCTCCAGAGATGCTGCCTATCCCGCTGAGTTACTCCAGCTTTTTGTGTCTATCTAAAGTTTGTATCTTAATTGTCTCCTGTAAATTGCCCGTGGTGTGTAGAGAGTGGGTGAGAAAGTGGGATAACATAGAACTAGCGTGAACAGGTGATCGATGGTCGGTGTGGACTCGGTGGCTAAAGGGCCTATTTCCATGTTGTATCTCGAAACTAAACTGTGGTTCAATGGGTTCTTTAGTGTAAGATGTGCCAGGTAAAGTGTTTAGTTTAGTTTAGAGATACAGCACGGAAACAGGCCCTTCGGCACAAAGAGTCTGCACCGACCAGCGATCCCCGCACATTAGAACAAGCCTACACACACTAGGGACAGTTTACACTTATACCAAGTAGTTGTAACCAAGTACAAACCCAAGCCAATTAACCTACAAACCTGTGCACCTTTGGAGTGTGGGAGGAAACCGAAGATCTGGGAGCAAACCCACGAGGGGAACGTACAAACTCCGTACAGACAGCACTCGTAGTCGAGATCGAACCCGGGTCTCAGTCACTGTAAGGCAGCAACTCTACCGCTGTGCCACCGTGCCACAATTGTGAAAAGGGGAATACATTTTTTTGCAGGCGGCTCAGCAGAACAATGTCAAAGATACTGCAACCGTCGCCTCGGATGTGCGTGTTGGTCCATTGGTCCATCTGTCTCCTCAGATCCTGGTGAACTTCTACCGCTGCACCATCGAGAGCATCTTTACCAACTGCATCACAGTATGGTATGGGAACTGCTCTGTCTCCGACCGGAAGGCATTGCAGAGGGTGGTGAAAATTGCCCAACGCATCACCGGTTCCACGCTCCCCTCCATTGAGTCTGTCCAAAGCAAGCGCTGTCTGCGGAGGGCGCTCAGCATCGCCAAGGACTGCTCTCACCCCAACCATGGACTGTTTACCCTCCTACCATCCGGGAGGCGCTACAGGTCTCTCCGTTGCCGAACCAGCAGGTCGAGGAACAGCTTCTTTCCGGCGGCTGTCACTCTACTAAACAACGTACCTCGGTGACTGCCAATCACCACCCCCCCCCCCCCCCCCCTCCGGACACTTATTATTTTTTTATTCAAATCGTTTGCTATGTCGCTCTTCATGGGAGATGCTAAATGCATTTCGTTGTCTCTGTACTGTACACTGACAATGACAATTAAAATTCAATCTGAATCTGAATCTGAATCAGTACATTGACTTCCAACCTACTGCAGCAGATGGTGATGGGATTCCCGGTTTCACCACGCGATCTCCACATGTTTTCTGTTTTCTGACCAATAATGTCTTGGTTCTCAAGACGTTAAACATCTGTGAAACAGTGAGGCGTAAGGAACTTGACGTCCATGTTCAACCAGGTCCAGAAGAGACATCTTTAATAATAAGATAGCATTCTGTTGAGCCGATCACACTCAAAGCTGTAGGTAGACAAAAGTGCTGGAGAAACTCAGCGGGTGCAGCAGCATCTATGAGAAGAAAGACTGGATAGACTCGGCTTGTACTCGCTGGAATTTAGAAGATTGAGGGGGGATCTTATAGAAAGTTACAAAATTCTTAAGGAGTTGGACAGGCTAGATGCAGGAAGATTGTTCCCGATGTTGGGGAAGTCCAGAACAAGGGGTCACAGTTTAAGGATAAGGGGGAAATCTTTTAGGACCGAGATGAGAAAAATATTTTTCACACAGAGAGTGGTGAATCTGTGGAATTCTCCGCCACAGAAGGTAGTTGAGGCCACAGTTCATTGGCTAGATTTAAGAGGGAGTTAGATGTGGCCCTTGTGGCTAAATGGATCAGGGGGTATGGAGAGAAGGCAGATACAGGATACTGAGTTGGATGATCGGCCATGATCATATTGAATGGCGGTGCAGGCTCGAAGGGCCGAATGGCCTACTCCTGCACCTATTTTCTATGTTTCTATGGAGCGAAGGAAATAGGCAACGTTTCGTCCCGAAACGTTGCCTATTTCCTTCGCTCCATAGATGCTGCTGCACCCGCTGAGTTTCTCCAGCACTTTTGTCTATCTTCAATGTTCCAGCATCTGCAGTTCCTTCTTAAACACCCCCAACTTGCTTCAAGCAAGATCAAGCTCCTGTGTTAAAGATGGCCACACATCATACAGCATTTCTTCCTTTGGTTAAAATCCTGATTCTCAGTAACTACTACCAGGAGGAAGGATTGGTGGGAATTATTTTTTATCGTGTGCAAATATCTCCACTGACTTTAATTGCAAGATTACATCAGTACTATTATAACACCAGCCTCCACAAGTTAACAACAGCTGAACCAAATGGCCTTGGTGTAATGTGCTGCATTCGGAGTAGATAATAATTTCATTTCAGGCATCTTGCAATGTTTAAACGGTCAAGGGCTGTCCCACTTGGGGATTTTTTCCACCGACTGCTGGCGACATATCAGTGTCGCCAAAAGATTTCGAACATTTCAAAATTCAGCGGCGACAAAAAAAGTTGCGACACTTGAAAAAACGCCGCGCGTCAATATGTCATCACGCCGCGAATTTCCCGGTGACCTGATACATCAGTCAATGATGCCGGCAGTCGCCGAAAAAATCAGCAAGTGGGACAGGCCCTTTACTTCAGTATAGTGCCCCAGGGTGTCTCGTTCAGGAGCCTGCTAACTTTAGACTCTAGACTCTAGAGATACAACGGGCCCTTCAGCCTGTGCCGACCAGCGATCACACCCACACACTGACACCACCCTACACACCAGGGACAATTTACAATTATACCAAGCCAACGGACCTACAAAAACCTGTGCTCGTTTGGAGTGTGGGAGGAAACGGGAGCACCCAGAGAAAGCCCACGCAGTCACGGGGAGAACGTGCAAACTCTGTGCAGGCAGCGCCCACAGTCAGCATCAAACCCGGGCCTCTGGCGCTGTGAGGCAGCAACTCTACCGCTGCGCTACCCGATTTCTAGCGGCTAACTTTTAGATGTGATATTACATCAGTTTAATTCTGGACACAGGACCCCACGCACTATCTTAAAAGTAAGGCTCTTTCTCAATATCCTGAGTAATATTTACCATTTAACCAGCACCAGCTTTTATGAATTATTAAAAGAATCTGATGTAGCAAAGCAAATTACAGAGGTCATTCTGTTCAGCTGTTTCACAGGGAAAGACAAGGAACTGCAGATGCTGGAATCTTGACTAAATTTGAAGGCATTTTGATCTTGTAAGGCAACCCTAATTTGAGAGCATAATCTGCTTCCGTTTGCCCACAGCGCTGCAAGAATTAATTGCCTGGCTTTATATAAGAAATAGCTTTAAAGTCCCAGAGCCAGTGCATTATGAAATAATAAATGAAACTGATTGAATGGGTTTTTAGAGTGGGCTGTTTAAGATTTTGACCTAAGGTGTCTCTTTTTCAATTCAAGGTGCCCACAGTTTTATCCACACAAGGGAATACAGGGTGGGCCGTTCAGGAATAGCTTGCACGCTTTACTGAGTAAAAGATTTCGCAAGGGTTTAAAAAATGATGGGCCAAGACCTGCATTTGTGTAAGGTTATTGCTGTTTCTACATGCTTCAGATTACTTTGGAGGGGTCATAGTATTGTGTGTAGACAGGAATGCTGGAGAAACTCAGCGGGTGAGGCAGCATCTATGGAGCGAAGGAGTGGGTGGCGTTTCGGGTCGAGGCCCTTCTTCAGACTGATGTGGGGGGGGGGGGGGGGGGGGTGGAGACGGGGGGGCTGTGGGGGAGCTGGGGGGGGGAGTGGAGAGAGGGAGGGAGGGAGAGGCGGGGACTGCCTGGGATTGGGGAGGTCAGTGTTTGTGCCGTTGGGGCGTGAACTGCCCGGGCGAGATGCGGGGAGCTGCGCTGTTGGAGGGGGCGCAGGTGAACCTCTGCCGCATCTGGAAAGACTGCTTGGGTCCTTGGATGGAGTCGAGGGGGGAGGTAAAGCGACAAGCGTAGCATTTTGCTGCAGTTGCAAGGGAAAGTGCCCGGGGAAGGGGGTGGTTTGGGTGGGAAGGGACGAATTGACCAGGGAGTTACGGAGGGAGCGGCCTCTGCGGAAAGCCGAAAAGGGAGGAGATGGGAAGATGTGGCCAGTGGTGGGATCCCGTTGGAGGTGGGGAAAATGTCGGAGGATTATCTGTTGTATGTGACGGCTGGTGGGGTGGAAGGTGAGGACAAGGGGGACTCTGCCCTTGTTGCGAGTGGGGGGGGGATGGGGAGTGAGAGCAGAGTTGCGGGGTATAGATGACACCCTGGTGAGGCCTCATCTATAGTCGAAGAGGGGAACCCCTGTTCCCTAAAGAATGACGACATCTCCGATGCCCTGGTTTGGAACCTCATCCTGGGCACAGAAGCGGCGTAGACGGAGGAATTGGCAGCAGGGGCTAGAGTCCTTACAGGAAGCAGGGTGGGAAGAAGTGTAGTCCAGATAGCTGTGGGAGTCAGTGGGTTTGTAGTGGATGTCGATCAGTGGAATTCTCTGCCTCAGAGGGCGGTGGAGGCAGGAACGGGGTACTGATTGGGGATGACCAGCCATGATCACATTGAATGGTGGTGCTGGCTCGAAGGGCCAAATGGCCTCCTCCTGCACCTATTGTCTATTGACCAAAACACAATGTGCTGAAGGAACTCAGCAAGTTAGGCCACATCTGTGGAGAGAAATGGTGTGTTTATTAATGTCACGTGCACCGAGGTACAGTGAAGAGCTTTTGTTGTGTGTTACACGGTGAAAGAAAAGGCTATACATGATTTAAACAAACCGTACACAGTGTACAGATAAAGGATGAAGTGTACAACATTCAGTGCAAGATAAAGTCTGATTGAAAATAGTTCAAAGGTCTCCAATAAGGTAGAGGGGAGGTCGGGACCATACTGTAGCTCATGAGAGGACGGTTCAGTTTGTCCGATAACATGCTGGGAAGAAACTGTCCCTGAATCTGGAGGTGTGCGTTTTCACACTTCTGTACCTTTTGGCTGATGGGAGAGGGGAGAAGAGGGAGTGACCGGGATGAGACTGGCCCCTGATGACACTTCTGGCCTTGCCGAGGCCGGCGTGAAGTGTAGATGGAGTCAATGGACGATGTTTCGGGTGGAGACCCTTCTTCAGACTGCAGAAATAGGGTGCCGATCTCAAACGTCGCCTTTCCCTTTCTCTCCATAGATGCCGTCTGGTCCAATAAGTTCCTGTAGCAGTTAGTTTTTTTTCCGGTTTTAACATGAATGCTGATCATTGACTTCAGGAAGCAGGGTGGAGTCTACTAACCAGCCAGCAATCAATGGTGCCGATTGGAGATGGTCAAGAACTTCGAGATCTTGAGTGCAGATATCACCTATAATTTGTCCACGTCCAAGCAATAGACAATTAATGTAGGAGTAGGCCATTCGGCCCTTCGAGCCAGCACCGCCATTCAATATGATCATGGCTGATCATCTCCAATCAGTACCCCGTTCCTGCCGTCTCCCCTTATCCCCTGACTCCGCTAGCTTTAAGAGCCCTATCCTGCTCTCTCTTGAAAGTATCCAGAAAACCTAAGAGGGCGGTGGAGGCCGGTTCTCTGGATACTTTCAAGAGAGAGCTAGATAGGGCTCTTAAAGATAGCGGAGTCAGGTGATATGGGGAGAAGGCAGGAACGGGGTACTGATTGGGGATGATCAGCCATGATCACATTGAATGGCGGTGCTGGCTCGAAGGGCCGAATGGCCTACTCCTGCACCTATTGTCTATTGTTTTTGGTTTTTTTTGCATTTCCCAATCGCTGGGACTTCATTTCTTTCCCTGAGCTTCCAGCTGCTGATTCGATCTCCGCTCCCCATACTTCAGCTACATGCCCTGGCAACATGTCCCATCCACAAACGGCCTGCCTGCACTCGCTCAGCGTCCGATGAAGCTGCTCGTACAAAGACTTCAGAACAGAAGCGATGCCTTGTTGCAATTTGTGAAAAGTGCTTTCCCCTCCCTCGCCGAATATTACCCGGGGAAAGAAAAGAGATTGAGAATCTGGAGTGTCATCAGTTTTAATTCACTCCCAGCAGCTTCATTGTTTAAAACCAAAACTGACAATTCACCCAGTCCAGGCCATCTTACATCTGTTTGTTGCTGCAGTTTTAACATCAGTGCTTCTGCTTCATTTAGGCTAATAAGATAACTGCTCTAAAAGCTTCTGGTGCAGTTTGAACAATATATATTTTAATATCCTCAGATCATTCGTGTTTTCCCCGAGTGTTTCACTTTCCTCTCGGCAGATTTATTGTGTTAGAGGCACAAGGAACTGCAGATGCTGGAATCTTGAGTTTAAAAAAAAGTGCTGGAGGAACTCAGCGGGGCAGTCAGCATCTGTGGAGGGAATGGATAGAAGATATTTCGGGTCAGGATCCTTCTTCAGGAATAAATAATAGTCTTACACTGAATCTATTATTTCAACTAAATTTTCTTTGTTGCATGTTAGTATGAGTATAAACTTATCATTTGAGCAGACTTATTACTCAAAACAATTGTTTGAAGGTTCAGCATGGAGCCCTTTGGCCCACCGAGTCCATGCTGTCCATCGATCACCCGTTCACTAGTTCTAACCTGCACACTGTGGACAATTTACAGAAGGAAATTAATCTACAAAGCTGCACGTCTTTGGAGTATGGGAGGAAACTGAGCACCCGGGGAAAACCCACGCAGGTCACGGGGAGAACGTACAAACTCCGTACAGACAGCGCCTGTAGTCAGGATCGAACCCGGGTCTCTGGCGCTGTACCACTGCGCAACATGGGCGGCACGGCAGCGGCAGAGACCCGCGTTCGATCCCAACTACGGGTGCTGTCTGTGCGGAGTTTGTACGTTCTTCCCGTGACCACATTTCCTCTCCTCCAAAGACATGCATGTTTGTAGGTTAATTGGCTTGGGTTTGTACACTTGGTACAAGTGTAAATTGTCCCTGGTGTGTGTAGGATAGTGTTAGTGTGCGGGGATCGCTGGTCGGTGCGGACTCGGTGGGCCGAAGGGCCTGTTTCCGCGCTGTATCTCGAAACTAAACTAAACTCTACCGCTGCGCCACCGTGCCGCCCTTATAACAATGTTTATCACAAAAGGCTAAATAACAAACAATATATAATTGGAGACACAAGATACTGCAGATGCTGGAATCATGAGCTAAAGACAAAGTGATGGAGGAACTCAGCAGGTCGGACAGTATCTGTGGAGGGAATGGACAGGCGATGTTTCAGGTTGGGATCTTTCTTCAGACTGAAGATGCCACCACTGTACAATGCATTAATTTACCAATCCAGGATATATTTTGTGTAGCATCTCCAATCTAAGGATCGTGCCTTGAAATGTCAACTACCCCACTGCCTCCACAGATGTTGCTCGACACACTGAGTTCCTCCAGCACTTTGTTTTTTGCTCTGGCATCTGCAGTGCCTTGTGTCTCTAATGTAAATCTCTCCTGTCGCGGGGTGATGCCTGTACGGTCGTGAGTAGTCGCCCAAAGAGTCGTACCCTTTTCTGGTCGCCGCTGGATTTTCAACATGTTGAGGTTTTTCGGCCACCTGCTGTGACTATGACGGGTGCCGGCAAGTCGCCGAAAAACATAGAAACATAGAAATTAGGTGCAGGAGTAGGCCATTCGGCCCTTCGAGCCTGCACCGCCATTCAATATGATCATGGCTGATCATCCAACTCAGTATCCCGTACCTGCCTTCTCTCCATACCCTCTGATCCCTTTAGCCACAAGGGCCACATCTAACTCCCTCTTAAATATAGCCAATGAACTGTGGCCTCGACTACCCTCTGTGGCAGAGAGTTCCAGAGATTCACCACTCTCTGTGTGAAAAAAGTTCTTCTCATCTCGGTTTTAAATGATTTCCCCCTTATCCTTAAGCTGTGACCCCTTGTCCTGGACTTCCCCAACATCGGGAACAATCTTCCTGCATCTAGCCTGTCCAACCCCTTAAGAATTTTGTAAGTTTCTATAAGGTCCCCTCTCAATCTCCTAAATTCTAGAGAGTATAAACCAAGTCTATCCAGTCTTTCTTCATAAGACAGTCCTGACATCCCAGGAATCAGTCTGGTGAACCGTCTCTGCACTCCCTCTATGGCAATAATGTCCTTCCTCAGATTAGGAGACCAAAACTGTACGCAATACTCCAGGTGTGGTCTCACCAAGACCCTGTACAACTGCAGTAGAACCTCCCTGCTCCTATACTCAAAGCCTTTTGCTATGAAAGCTAACATACCATTCGCTTTCTTCACTGCCTGCTGCACCTGCATGCCTACTTTCAATGACTGGTGTACCATGACACCCAGGTCTCACTGCATCTCCCCTTTTCCCAGTCAGCCACCATTTAGAAGTTGCGTCAGTGGTTCAGGCCCTTAACTCAAATATACATGCTCATTACTTGTACTTCCGTTAAATGATGCAGCATCAACATAATTGCACAACCTCTCAAGGGAGACACGAGGAACTGCAGATGCTGGATAGCTCACAACAAAAGCTTTTCACTGCACCTCGGTATACGTGACAAAATAACTGAACTGAACGCTGGAATGGTGCATAGAACGCAGAGTGTTGGAGTAACCAAGCAGGTCAGGCAGCATCTCTGGTGGATACGGATCAGTGACGTTTCAGGTTGTGACCCTTCCCCAGACTCCTGGATTCTGCCCAGTTGTAAATGTACCATTTCGTTGCTGAACCGGTAAAATGGATCGAAATCGGACAGAAACTGAGTGCAAATGTGCTCTTTAAAGTTGAGTGCTGTTGTATCAGCTGAAAGGTGTGGAAAGGGCAGCAGATTTATCGGGGCTGCCATTCACCGATTTGACTGCGTGGATGTTGGCGGCAAAGTGTCTTCTGTTGTGTCGTTAACATGCAGTGAGTGCCCTTGTCGCAACGGATTAGCTGTCGATTGCTGAGACGCTGCTCTGCGCATCCAGACATTAAAAAAACGCTTGCTTCAGCACAATATGACATGGTGTGAAAAGAGCGTATTATTTAAGCACAGTTTTTCTGATGCAAGTCACAAAAATAAATAATCTCTGCCACGCACAGCTCACAGAACATGTTTTACATTTTTTTTTTTAAACCCCCGAAAAATTGGAACTGTTTGAAGTTGGGGCGCACGGTGGCTCAGCGGGTAGAACTGCTGCCTCACGGGGAAAGAAACCCAGGTTCCACCCGGGTGCTGTCTGTGTGGAGTTTGCACGTTCTCCCTGCGACCACGTGGGTTTCCTCCAGGTGCTCCGGTTTCCTCCCACGACCCAAAGACGTGCGGGTTTGTAGGTTGAATTGGCCCTCTGTAAATTACCCCCTAGTGTGTAGAGAGTGGATGAGAACGTGGGGTAAATTGCCACTGGCGTGTAGGAGGGAGCCAGTCTGCGGGGTGATCACTGGGCGAGGCTGGCTCGGTGGGCCGAAGGGCATCTTTCCACGCTGTATCTCTAAAGTCTAAAGTCTCGGGTGCTGCCTGAGTGAAGTTTGCACGTTCTCCCTGCGACCACGTGGGTTTCCTCCGGGTGCTCCGGTTTCCGCCCACATTCCAAGGACATCCGCGAGACCTGTTGGATTGACCAGGATCTCCCGGTTTCATGTTGTGACCTTTGGCCTCGGTTACGCCTCTTCCGAAATTTCCTGGGGCACATTTGTTCTGTGAAACGCTCTTAAAGGGGCCTGTCCCACTTACGTGTCCTTGGCACGCAAATTACGCGACCTCGTGACCGCGTTGAGCCGCGACGATCCCGCGAAGGTCAGGCGTGATTACATGCGCCCGCACAGCCGACTGGAGCACGTGACGTCATTTGAAGATGGACACATAATGCTGGAGTAACTCAGCGGGACCGGCAGCATCTCTGGAGAGAAGCAATGGGTGACGTTTCGGGTCGAGACTCTTCTTCAGTCTGAAAAGAAGGGTCTTGACCCGAAACGTCATCCATTGCTTCCCTCCAGAGATGCTGCCGGTCCCACTGAGTTACTCCAGCATCTTCAATTTTCTTGGCCCCGCTCTGAGAGTAGAAGTGGGGGCGGATCCGGACCGCAACGGCCGTGAGCCCCTGGCCGAGCTCGGCGATCGTTTGCCTGCTTCTGCTGCTGTTGAAGGTGAGACGTTGCATCGCGCCAGGGTCTTGGGCCGGTCCCACTTTGGCCGTCGGTTCCGCGACAGGCCGTTGGCGCGCGAAGATTTCGTTCGCTACAAAAAACATGTCGCACACAACTACATACCCCTCCGCGCTTCTAAGTGGGACCGGCCCCGCGCGGCCATACGATGCTAGTGCGCCTCAACACGACCACGAGGTCGCGTAATTTGCGTGCCAAGGACACGTACGTGGTCGCGTTGAGCTGCGATGTCCCGTCGATGGACAGGCCCTTTAACAAACGGAAACCATTGTTGTCACAAGCCTTACAAACATTATGCTATTTACATGTAAAAAGAGCAAATGGAACAACTGGAACAAGCAGAAACACAGCCACATACATCTGTAATGACGTGCATTTCTGTGTCTAAATTTGACAGTGCCTTGGATAAATGTGCTATCATCTTCACCCCCACTGCAGCACAGACATCAAACAGAATTATGTACACTTCACAAATTCGTCATGATTTGCCAGTTTGCCATCTGCTGCAAATTGCTTCCTTTATACCAGACATTACATTTCCCTTCAGCCCGCTTAATGGTGGAGTCATCTGTGAACTTTCCTGAGTGTAGAAATCTAAAAATGATGCTGCAGCTTTAAACCTGTAATCATAACCGTTCAACACAGAATCGTCCCTTTGTATAATACGCTGCAGAGATATTTTCATTTGTTGGATCTCACGATTTACGCGTTAAAAAAATTCCAATGTATCTCATGTGATTGATTGACAGATACTGTGTGGAAACAGGCCATTTGGCTCACTTGACTCTTGACTCTTAGACAATAGATGCAGGAGTAGGCCATTCAGCCCTTCGAGCCAGCACCGCCATTCAATGTGATCACGGCTGATCATCCCCAATCAGTACCCCGTTCCTGCCTTCTCCCCATATCCCCTGACACCGCCATCTTTAAGAGCCCGATCTAGCTCTCTCTTGAAAGCATCCAGAGAACCTGCCTCCACCGTCCTCAGAGCCAGAGAATTCCAATAAGATTATTAAAGGTTTAGACACGCTAGAGGCAGGAAACATGTTCCCGATGTTGGGGGAGTCCAGAACCAGGGGCCACAGTTTAAGAATAAGGGGTAAGCCATTTGGAACGGAGACGAGGAAACACTTTTTCTCACACAGAGTTGTGAGTCTGTGGAATTCTCTGCCTCAGAGGGCGGTGGAGGCCGGTTCTCTGGATACTTTCAAGAGAGAGATAGATAGGGCTCTTAAAGGTAGTGGAGTCAGAGGATGCAGGGAGAAGGCAAGAACGGGGTACTGATTGGGGATGATCACATTGAATGGCCGTGCTGGCTCGAAGGGCTGAATGGCCTACTCCTGCACCTATTGTCTATTGTCAGTCCATAGAAGACCTCAGTTGTTGTGGTTAGTGCTGTGCAGTGTTCAAGGACTTGGAAGAAGTTAGTTCTTGACGTGGATGGTCGCGGTTTTCAGGCTCCTGGAACTTCTTCCCAATGGGAACAGTGAGGTGAATGCGTGGTCTTTGGCGATGCTGACTGCCTGTTTGAGGCAGCACCTCCTGCACGTCCCTTCAATGGTGGGGAACGCATTTAAAACTCTCCCACGGGGTTGGAATATTTTTTACACACAGTACATCAGCTGGATGTCGCTGTTGGGGGAAATGTCCTTTTCAATCATGCCCCCACCCCTTGGATAAGTGTTAGTGCCACATAGAAATGGAGTGAAACTGCATCTCTCTTCACATTTGCCTCTCCAGTCCATTACTGGTATATGGAAGACTGCCAGATAACAGGACCAGTGGGGTCACAGTGAAAGGAAATGCAGATATCTAATGCTCTAGTGCTCATATCTAGTGCTCAAACATCAGTGAGCATCGAAGATAGACACAAAATGCTGGAGTAACTCAGTGGGACAGGCAGCATCTCTGGAGAGAAGGAATGGGTGACGTTTCGGGTGGAGACCATTCTTCAGCCTGAGATTCAGGGGAGTGGGAGACACGGAGATGTTGAAGGGTAAGGTGTGAAAGCACCAGATCAAAGCAGCTGATGTAGGAAATGTAGAACGGTTCGTTGTTGGCTGAGGGGCATCCAAACATTAATATTAATCAGGAGGAGAGGGAAACTAGTTGGAGAACTAGGGTGGGGAGGGACAGAGGGAGAGGGAAAGCAAGCGTTACTTGAGGTTAGTGAAATCAATATTCGTACCACTGCTACCGAGGCCAAATATGAGGTGCTGTTCCTCCTCTAGTTTTAGCGCTGGAGGGGATCCTCACTCTGACATGTTAGGAGGAGGCCCAGCTTACATAAAGGGAACGGTCAAAACCGTGTGGGAATGGGAGAGGGGAGGAACTAAAGTGTTTTAGCAACATTGGCTATATTTAAGAGGGAGTTAGATGTGCTTGTAGCTAGGGGACGGGGGTACTGAGTGGAGGTGGATTCGGCCATGAACCGCTGGCCGAGCCTGCGCTTGGCACTAATTTCTATGTTTCGATGTACAGGAGCAGTGGGGAATCAGCGGGAGCATGTTTAGCACACATCTGCTTAAGGGCCTGTCTCACTTGGGTGTCATTTGCGCGGCATTTACGTGACATCCTAAAAATTGGTTGGCGCGTCGCGGCCCGCACATTGCGTGCATGACGCACACATGGAGCGTTGTGAGGCGTGATGGCGTATAACCATATAACAATTACAGCACCGAAACAGGCCATCTAGACCCTTCTAGTCCGTGCCGAACCCATATTCTCCCCTAGTCCCATATACCTGCGCTCAGACCATAACATTCCATTCCCTTCCTGTCCATATAACTATCCAATTTATTTTTAAATTATAAAAACGAACCTGCCTCCACCACCTTCACTGGAAGCGCATTCCACACAGCCACTCTCTCTGAGTAAAGAAGTTCCCCCTCATGTTACCCCTAAACTTCTGTCCCTTAATTCTCAAGTCATGTCCCCTTGTTTGAATCTTCCCTACTCTCAGTGGGAAAAGCTTATCCATGTCAACTCTGTCTATCCCTCTCATCATTTAAAAGACCTCTATCAAGTCCCCCCTTAACCTTCTGCGCTCCAGAGAATAAAGCCCTAACTTGTTCAACAGTGATGCCCGGTAGCCAGGAAAATCCGCGGGTGCCACCTGCGTGGTGCGCAAATGACGCCCAAGTGGGACAGGCCCTTTACTCTCCTGACTCCTATCATTCCTCAACTCCTCAATCCAATTCTCCACCTGATCTTCTGACCCCTTGCGCACAAAACACTACTGACCATCCAACTTTCCTTCCGCGAGTGGTGTCAATGTTGCTGTGAAGGATGAGCTCATCGTACGTTTGAGCAGATTTTTGCTGCGGCTTGTGCAATTCTTAAAATATATTTTACGACTTGATCTTAAAACAAAATGAAAACGCAGCGGCCGTTTCCGTGGGATAAACCTGTAGATTTCATTACCATGCAAATCACATTGAAATGGAAAAGGAGCTCTTGAATATTTATACAACTCCAATTATTCGATGGAGAATAAGATTTAAACATAAGATTAAAAAAAAAAAAGATTTCTCCATTATAGATTTTTTTCATTTGTTTTGGCATTTTATAACAATCCACACATGTCAGCCACTATTTCTATAGTTTTTAATATCCATCTCTCTCTGTTCCATCTCTCTCATCTTTATCTTTGATGTCTTCAAAAACCCATCCCCACATTCATCCTACCTTTTCCACACTCTTTCATTCAAGTAATTAAACCTAGGATAGACACAAAATGCTGGAGTAACTCAGCGGGACAGGCAGCATCTCTGGAGAGAAGGAATGGGTGAGGTTTCGGGTCGAGACCCTTCGTCAGGCTGATGTCGGGGGAGTGGGGCAGTACATAGATAAGGAAGTGTTTAGACGAGGAAGTGTAAGGTGTGAACATAGGACAAAGGGAATGGAGATCAAGGAAGATTATAGTATCGATAGATCATTGTTAGTTGGGAGAAGGCAACAACAAAATAGTGATAGAATGTAGGCGGAGACAGTAAGACTGCTGGGAGAACTGGGAAGGGGGAGGGGATAGAGAGAGAGGGAAAGCCAGGGTTACTTGAAGTTAGAGAAGTCAATGTTCATACCGCTGGGGTGTAAGCTTCCCAAGCGAAATATGAGGTGCTGTTCCTCCAATTTACGCTGGGCCTCACTCTGACAATGGAGGAGGCCCAGGACAGAAAGGTTAGTGTGCGAATGGGATGGGGAGTGTTAAACTAGTTAGCAACCGGGAGATCAGGTAGGTTCAGGCAGACTGAGCGGAGGTGTTCAGCGAAACTATGGCCGAGCCTGCCAGGGCCTCGGTGTAGTAATTCTTGGAAGATCCCAAAGGTCCATGACAGATCGTTGCTGATCATTTCATCCAAGGAGCGTGAAGCTCTCAACCATTTCCACTTTGGCACAGTTGGTGCTGGTCGGGGCATGAACTCCCCCGCATGCACTCCCCTCCTGGAACATGCATTCTGCTCGTTTCCCTCATCTCCCCATTCCTGTGTTCCTGCAGATGCTGGAAGATCGAAGGTACACAAAATGGAGAAACTCAGCGGGTGCAGCAGCATCTATGGAGCGAAGGAAATAGGCGATTTCGGGCTGAAAACCTTCTTCATTCTTCCTCATTCCTGTGCCTTCCTGCCTTCATTCCTTTGGGTGGGTTTTAGACACAAAATGCTGGAGTAACTCAGCGGGTCAGGCAGAACCTCTGGAGAAATGGAATAGGCGACGTTTCAGACCCTTCTTCAGACTGCAGTCTGGGTGCTGCCTGCCTCGCTGAGTTACTCCAGCATTTTGTGCCTACCTTTGGTGTCAACCAGCATCTGCTGTTCCTTTCTACACATTTGGTTGTTTTTGAACCATTCTACATGTTTGTGACTCATCGTCCCCTTTGATCTGTGTTTTCACACTTTACCCTTCCATACTTCCATATCTCTATGTCTCCCTCTCCCTTGACTCTCAGCTTGAAGAAGGGTCTCGACCCGAAACATCACCCATTCCTCCTATCCAGAGATGCTGCCTGTTCCGCTGAGTTACTCCAGCATTTTGCGTCGATCGCTTGTCAAGTCAAGTCAAGTCAAGTTTATTTGTCACATACACATACGAGATGTGCAGTGAAATGAAAGTGGCAATGCTCGCAGATTTTTTGTGCAAAAGACAAACAACAAAACAACCAAACAAACTATAAACACAATCATAACACACATATTCTTTTACATAATAAATAATGGAAGGAAAAACGTTCTGTACAGTTAGTCCCTGGTGAGATAGGCGTTTACAGTCCGAATTGCCTCTGGGAAGAAACTCCTTCTCAACCTCTCTGTTCTCACCGCATGGCAACGGAGGCGTTTGCCTGACCGTAGCAGCTGGAACAGTCCGTTGGTTTTTGGTCGTTTAAGGTCCTGTCTCTGGAATTTACTGGTGACCTGAGTCTCTGTCATATTTTCCATAATTCCCACCTTTCACTGAGCTTTTACATACCCCACCCAACATCATCATCTTTATATCGGCAACCAATTTAGTCTGGTTATCTTTGTGGCGTTTTTAGGATTATGTCTGTGTATTAAGGTCAGGTCGGGGGGAGTTCCCCCCCGCCACGGATACCACCATGTAATCCCGTGCTACCCGCTCCATGGTCGGATAGTCGGCGACTAAACCGTCTCCCCCACCTGGTTTGCCAGGTGAGGAGGGGGCTGTGGACCCTCAGCAGGACCAACAACAAGACCTGTCAAAGGGCAGATGAGCTTCTAGCGAGCCAACGGCCATCCACACTTCAGTAGAAGTTGCGATCACTGTTGTACACGGCATTGTAAGGAACGATGATAAAGCACACACACACACACACACACACACACACACACACACACACACACACACACACACACACACACACACACACACACACACACACACACACACACACACACGACACAGAGCACCAACGCACACACACACACACACACACCAACATCCTAGACTTCCAGCGCGCAGGAAGTCCGCAGGAACTGGAGGACAGAGATGTGTGGTGCGTCCGTCACCGTTCCCGTCGGATACCAGCGCCACTGGGTCGCTAATGTTAAATGATGAATGATAAAATGCAAACATAACTGGCTCAATAACGTTCAAGAAGCAGAAAACCTTTTTCTATATATTCTCTATTCTATATATTGGAGGAGCAGCACCTCATATTTCGCTTGTGTAGTTTACACCCCAGCGGTATGAACATTGACTTCTCCAATTTCAGGCCCTGCTTTCCCCCTCCTTCCCCTCCCCTTCCCAGTATGAACATTGACTTCTCCAATTTCAGGTAGTCCCTGCTTTCTCCTTCTTTCCCCTCCCCTTCCCAGCTCTCCCACAGCCCACTGTCTCCGCCTCTTCCTTTCTTCTTCCCGCACCCATCCCCCCCACCCCCACTTCAGTCTGAAGAAGGGTCTCGACCCGAAACGTCACCTATTCCTTCGTTCCATAGATGCTGCCTCACCCGCTGAGTTTCTCCAGCATTTTTGTCTACCTTCGATTTTTCCAGCATTTGCAGTTTCTCCTTGAACTATATATCCTCTTGATTTGTTACCAGAAAGTTTGTAAAAATTGAAGAAGGCAGCATTGTACATCAGAGAGATTTACACCCATCGCCCATGGATAACTCGGTGCTGTTATGGATAATCAAATAAATCTATCTTCCGACAAAAGAAATACCACTCCTGTTCCGATCGTTCTCCATTATTACAGCAATAATTCACAAAGATGTTATCACGTGGCACTGAAGAGAATGAATGAATGAACGAATAAGTTTATTGGCCAGGTATTCACATACAAGGAATTTGCCTTGGTGCTCCGCCCGCAAGTGACAACATGACATAGTCACAGTTAGGAATAACACATAAAACATTAAACATTAATAACAAAACATCATCAATTAAACATGCAAATGAAATAAAATACCAGAACTAAAGGAGGCTACGGGGTTTTTGGTTATTGAGTAGAGCAACTACTCGTGGGGGAAAAAAGCTGTTTTTATGTCTGGCTGTGGCAGCTTTTTTTTTTTTTTTTTTTTTAATTTTATTTTTATTAGCAGTACAGTAAATCACATTAATACATCGCATATATCTTATTACATTATGTTGTACCACTTCATTTTTTGAGCTTTAAAAAAGATAGAAATAAAAGAAGTAAGGAAAGTAAGCAAGAATCACGAAGGTGCAGGAAAGTGTTGGGAGAAGAGAACCCCTTAGGGAAGGAATTAGAGAAGGAAGCAAAGAAAAGAAATAAGACCCTAGAAAGAAAAGAAAAAAAAAGAAGAAAGAAAAATCAATCGCTCTATTGTAACACAAAACTCCGCAAAAAAGGATATACCAACCGTGTTTTTATTAAAAATTTATTTTATACCCCCCGTTTCCAGGTCTTGGTAGCCTTTATGTTATAACTTATTATTGCACCTTATGCTTGTAATAGTTCCATAAATGCAGACCACGTCTTTTGGAAGTGATCTGCTTTGCCTGCTAGGAGGAGTCTCATCTCTTCCAAGTGTAATGTTTCGAACATGTTTGAAATCCACATTTTTGTTGTTGGTATTGGAGCATTTTTCCAAAATTTAAGTATAAGCTTTTTTCCGATTATTAGCCCATAATTAAGTAAATTCTTTTGAAACATATTTAATTCTGGGTTACCTTCCGATATTCCAAAAATGATCCATTCTACTTTGGGTAGTAGTTTTGTTTTAAATAATTTTGTGAAGATTTCAAATATTTCGTTCCAGAATTTTTGGATTTTTATACAGAAAACAAAAGAGTGCGCTATGTTAGCTTCTTGTAACTGACATTTATCACAAATGGGTGAGACATTGGGGAAAAGTTTATTTATTTTAGTTTTTGAATAATATAGTCTATGTAATGTTTTATATTGGATTAGAGTGTGGCAGCTTTGACAGTCCGGAGTCGCCTTCCAGAGGGAAGTGATTCAAAGAGTTTGTGGCCAGGGTGAGAGGGGTCAGCGATGATCTTACCCACTCGCTTCCTGGCCCTTGCAGTGTACAAATGGCCTCGCTCTGCTTGTATGATTTATGAAGTTTCACCATTTCCAGCAGAATTGGACTTTCTACCCCTGAGCCCAGGTGCCATTTCCATGGACTAGAATGTAGGACATACAAGAGTACAGTAACCCTGGAGGAACAGCGCCTCAGATCTTGCTTGGGCAGCTTACAACCCAACGGTCTGAATATTGATTCCGCTAGCCCCCAGAGCACTATCTAACTCTCTTTTAAATTAATCCAGTGAATTGGCCTCCACTGCCTTTTGTGGCAGGGAATTCCACAAATTCACAACTCTCTGAGTGAAAAGGTTTTTTCTCATCTCAGTTTTAAATGGCCTCCCCTTTATTCTAAGACTGCGTGGCCCCTGGTTCTGGACACGCCCAACATTGGGAACATTTTTCCTGCACCTAGCTTGTCCAGTCCTTTTATAATTTTACATGTTTCTATCAGATCCCCTCTCGTCCTTCTTAATTCCAGTGAATACAAGCCTCGTCTTTCCAGTCTTTCCTCATATGACAGTCCCACCATCCCGGGGCAATTCATTGCCACAGATGTCTGTGGAGGCCAAGTCAATGGATATTTTTAAGGCGGAGATTGACAGATTCTTAATTGTAAACCTGCCAGGGGAGAAATGGGATTAGGAAGGAGAGATAGATCAGCCATGAATAAATGGCGGAGTAGACACGATGGGCCGAATGGCCTAATTCTGCTCTTATAACCTACGAACTTATGCATAATGCTGATCCTAACTTGCAAACAGAACTCCTCTGGCACTACTATAAACTTGTTTTTAATTTCTAATTATGATTTTGCACAGACGTCTTGTACTTTGCCACAGTCTTCTTTCTGTAAGAATGTTATTTGTGATTCATGGGTAATTTGTGTGTGTGGTTCCCTCTGCCTATGTGCGTGTGATGAGGCTACAAGCAAGACTTTGCCTTGCACCTATCCCTCGCTCCACTCATACATATGACCATAAACTCAACTTGAACTGTTCTTGAGTGGATATGAAAGACATCATTGCACGTTAGTGCAGAGGACTTGGCATCTGTGTCCTGTCTTAACATCCCCAAGATCGTGCAATCATTATCACATCTATTTGCAAGGTAGACAAAAATCTGGAGAAACTCAGCGGGTGAGGCAGCATCTGAGGACAAAGGCGATGTTTTGGGTCTGAAGATCAGTCTGAAGAAGGGTCTCGACCCGAAACGTCACCTTTTTCCTTCGCTCCATAGATGCTGCCTCACCCGTTGAGTTTCTCCAGCAATTTTGACTACCTTCGATTTTCCAGCATCTGCAGTTCCTTCTTAAACATCTATTTGCAATCTTGTTTTGTCCAAATTATAGACAATAGGTGCAGGAGTAGGCCATTCGTCCCTTCGAGCCAGCACCGCCATTCAATGTGATCATGGCTGATCATCCCCAATCAGTACCCCGTTCCTGCCTTCTCCCCATATCCTCTGTCTCCGCTACCTTTAAGAGCCCTATCTAGCTCTCTCTTGAAAGTATCCAGAGAACCGGCCTCCACCGCACTCTTAAACTGTGGCCCCTGGTTCTGCTTTAGCAGCCACTTCACCCAGAGTGTTGTGAGTTTATGGAATTCCCTGCCACAGAGGGCAGTGGAGGCCAAGCCACTGGATGGATTTAAGAGAGAGTTAGATAGAGCTCTAGGGGCTAGTGGAGTCAAGGGATATGGGGAGAAGGCAGGCACGGGTTATTGATAGGGGACGATCAGCCATGATCACAATGAATGGCGGTGCTGGCTCGAAGGGCCGAATGGCCTCCTCCTGCACCTATTGTCTATGTTTCTATGTTGCCATCTTGCAGCGACGCTTGAATTAACGGCTGACCTAATTGCCCTGCAATGTTATTTCTGTGCTTTGGACAGGTATCTCAGAGCCATGTACCTGGGGATTCAGAGCCGCTGGCACAGGGAACACGAGCGGAGACACTTCTACTGGAGGATGATGTTTGAGAGCGCTGATATCAACATGCTACGCCTGTTGGAGACCTTCCTTAAAAGTGCCCCTCAGCTGGTGCTGCAGCTCAGCATCATGGTACAACGCAACCACATTGGCAGCCTGCAAGGTGAGTCGTGATCCTGCACTAAACATCATTCCCTTTGTCCTGTATCTGTACGCCATCGACCCTCTTCGATCGCAGTCATAGAGTCTTACAGTGTGGAAGCAGGCCCTTCAGCCCAACTTGCCCACGCCGGCCAACATGTCCCTCAGACTGAAGACCATAGAGGGAGTACAGAGAAGGTTCACCAGACTGATTCCTGGGATGGCAGGACTTTCAGATGAAGAAAGACTGGATAGACTCGGCTTGTACTCGCTAGAATTTAGAAGATTGAGGGGAGATCTTATAGAAACTTACAAAATTCTTAATGGGTTGGACAGGCTAGATGCAGGAAGATTGTTCCCGATGTTGGGGAAGTCCAGAACAAGGGGTCACGGGATAAAGGGGAAATCCTTTGGGACCGAGATGAGAAAAGCATTTTTCACACGGAGAGTGGTGAATCTCTGGAACTCTCTGCCACAGAAGGCAGTTGAGGCCAGTTCATTGGCTATATTTAAGAGGGAGTTAGATGTGGCCCTTGTGGCTAAGGGGATTAGAGGGTATGGAGAGAAGGCAGGTACAGGATACTGAGTTGGATGATCAACCATGATCACATTGAATGGCGGTGCAGTCTCGAAGGGCCGAATGGCCTACTCCTGCACCTAATGTCTATTATCTATCTCTGTGTGAAAAAGGTGCCCCTCATGTGCCTATTGAATTTCTTTTCAAAGGACCTTTTTCATCAACTCCTTACAATCAGGTATTTTAATTCACAATTAATCATAGACGGGATTAATATGCAAACTTACATAACTGCATTTCCATAATTTATTCAGTAAACTCGTTCAAGTTTGTGTTCTTAAAATTTGCTGTTCATAACCCACCATTGTATGCAATCTGCCTCCTAAACTTGCCCATGTAACCATGGTAACCAGACTTCAAAAGTAATTCAATGTTTGTGAATCACTGATATATTTTAAGAAGGAACTGCAGATGCTGGAAAAATCGAAGGTAGATAAAAATGCTGGAGGAACTCAGCGGGTGAGGCAGCATCTGTGGAGAGGAAGGAAAAAAGTGGTCTTGGGTCGGGACCCTCATTCAGACTCCAAATGATCCATTCCCTCCACAGATGCTGCTGCCTGACCTGCACAGTTCCTCCAGCACTTTGTGCTTTGCTCCAGGTTCCACCACCTGCAGTTTCTGGTGTCTTTCCTTTGACCAACATTTTCAGTACAAAAGTAAGTAAGTAAGTACGTTTATTGGCCAAGTATTCACATACAAGGAATTTGCCTTGGTGCTCCGCCCACAAGTAACAACATGACATACAGTGACAGTTACGAATGACTCAGAAAACACTAAATATTAATAATAATAAAACATTAATGATAAAACACCATTGATCAAGCATGTGAACCGACAAAATACCAGATCATAGGGAGGCTACAGATTTTTGGCTGTTGAGTAGAGCAACTACTCGTGGATAAAAACTGTTTTTATGTCTGGCTGTGGCAGCTTTGACAGTCCGGAGTCGCCTTCCAGAGGGAAGTGATTCAAAGAGTTTGTGGCCAGGGTGAGAGGGGTCAGAGATGATCTTGCCCGCTCGCTTCCTGGCCCATAGACACAAAGATAGACACAAAAAGCTGGAGCAACTCAAGCGGGTCAGGCAGCATCTGTGGAGGTAAGGAACGGGTGACGTTTCGGGTCGGGACCCTTCTACAACATAAATATCGGTCGGCTGTGTGTGTGAAATGTTACGGTGCAGTGTTAGATCAGAAAAGTATTGAGATCAGAAACTGATATTGAGTTGCATTCATTGAATTGGGTTGCAACTTGGATTCACTGTGAAAGTTCTGTTCTTTAAAAATAGTACACAAAACATTTAGGTCAAATATACTTTTAAATTGTGCCACAAGGACAAGTTCTATTCATGGTTAATTTTAAAGTCCTATTTTCTTGCATGTTGATAATGTTCTCTGCCATTCTGTCGGTGCTAATCTGTACCTATTGATTAGGCAACAATTAAATTTGATGTCTGCATCACACATACTTATCATGTCCACACTTGCCATCATTTTGAAACCTTTCCTTAATTATCACAGCGTTCTGATCACTCCTGATTTTCTTCCACTCAGACCCCATACCCGACACATTGTGTTAATAAAACTGTGGTTAGTTTAGAGATACAGCGCGGAGACAGGCCCTTCTGCCCACCGGGTCCGCGCCGACCAGCGATCCCCGCACATTAACACTATCCTACACCCACTAGGGACAATGTTTTTCATTTACAAAGCCAATTAACCTACAAACCCGCACGCCTTTGGAGTGTGGGGGGAAACCGAAGATCTCGGAGAAAACCCACGCAGGTCACAGGGAGGAAGGTACAAATCGTACAGACCGCACCTTCAGATGCAGAGTCTCCTCCTGCACCTATTTTCTATGTTTCTATGTTTCTAATAATAACAAAAGTTTAAATACATATGTGAAGCGCGCTCGCAGATAATGGGCAAGGCACATTCTAGGAAAATTAATGTGGGGAACCAAAGTGGAGTTGTTGCAGCCACAGCTGCTTAGTCAGCATTTTGCTGCCAGCTTGTGTTTGTTGGCAGTCTATGTCTCCACTGGATGCTTTGTGTGATGTCAGTAGGTTATATCAGTGGGTGAGTAACTTGTGTGGGGGCGATCGTGTGATTTTAGTAAGGTCAGAGTACATTAAACCCCCAGGCAGAGAATTCTACTGTGTGTTACTGGGTGATAGGTTAGAAAAATGTTTTGTTTGGGAGCTAATTGATGAGTGTGGGTTGTGTTTTGAAAGGGGCAGGAGCCGGTGGGAAAGGTCGCTGGAAAGAATGGTGTTGATTAAAGTGTTGCTAAAATCCCTCTTGGTCACAGAAAATTGGATGCGAAAACGGTTCTGTAATCAAAACAGTGCCTGGATCAAGATTCACACCTTCTCTTTGTAGTAATCCATATCTCCAGTTAAGTCTGAAGGGCTCTGCAGTTGTACAGAGCCCTAGTGAGACCACACCTGGAGTATTGTGTGCAGTTTTGGTCCCCTAATTTGAGGAAGGACATTCTTGCTATTGAGGGAGTGCAGCGTAGGTTCACCAGGTTAATTCCTGGGATGGCGGGACTGTCATATGCTGAGAGAATGGAGCGGCTGGGCTTGTACACTCTGGAGTTTAGAAGGATGAGAGGCTATCTCATTGAAACATATAAGTTTGTTAAGGGTTTGGATACGCTGGAGGCAGGACACATGTTCCCGATGTTGGGGAAGTCCAGAACCAGGGGCCATAGTTTAAGAAAAAGGAGTAAGCCATTTAGAACGGAGACGAGGAAACACTTTTTCTCACAGAGAGTGGTGAGTCTGTGGAATTCTCTGCCTAAGAGGGCGGTGGAGTCCGGTTCTCTGGATACTTTCAAGAGAGAGCTAGATAGGGCTCTTAAAAATAGCGGAGTCAGGGGATATGGGGAAAAGGTAGGAGCTGATTGGGGATGATCAGCCATGATCACATTGAATGGCGGTGCTGGCTCAAAGGGCCGAATGGCCTACTCCCGCATCTATTGTCTATTGAAGGGTCCCCTGTATTTGTGCCTCAGAACATTCTTCATCACTGTGTGATTTCCGTAGCCTTGGACATCACATGATGATGTGTTGTTTTGTTGCTTGTGCTTTTCAAAGCAGCAGGCGTGACATTTCTAACGAAGCTTCCTCTGTAACCCACTTAGCAGAATAAATGTCCTTTGCACCAACCACCTTACTAAGCAGAATGAATGGGGAAAAGCTTCACTTTGCATCCCTCTTCCTAGGAGTTGTTTATTCTGGTAAAGACCTTCTACATCAACGACAAACCAGGAATAACAGATGCTGGTTTACAAAAAAAACCCACAAAGTGCTGGAGTAACTCAGCAGGGGCTGGCAGCATCTCTGGAGAACATCGTTGGATGACATTTTGAGGGAAGAAAGGTCCCAACCCGAAACGTCACCTATCCATGTTCTCCAGAGATGCTGCCTGCCCCCTGAGTTACTCCAGCACTTTGTGTCTTTTTTTGCAAACCAGCATCTGCAATTCTTAGATGGCATGGGACAGGTTTAGATGAATATGGGCCAAACATGGGCAGGTGGGACTCATGTAGATGGGGCATCATGGTCAAGTTAGGACTGAAGGGCCTGTTTCCATGCTGTATGATGCTATGACTATGATGCTATGATGCTTTCAAGAGAGAGGCTCTTAAAAATAGAGGAGCTAGGGGATATGGGGAGAAGGCAGGAACGGGGTACAGATTGGGGATGATCAGCCATGATCACATTGAATGGCGGTGCTGGCTCGAAGGGCCGAATGGCCTACTCCTGCACCTATTGTCTATTGTCTATTGACATTGTCTAAAGAGTGTTGACATTGTATCAGAGGTGCCCATGATCTAACGCATGCCTCTGATTTATTATCGCACCCAGGTCTATCAGCAGCTGCCTCTCTCCTCTCCTTAGCCTGGATGATTGCCTCGTACCAGAAGATCCTCCGAGACTCACGGGATGATAAGATGCCCATGACCTATATGGCTGCCATCACACAGATCCTGTGGCACCTCTTCACCATCGCTGCCCGAGTCATCGCCTTCTCCCTGTTCGCCTCCGTCTTCCAGCTGTACTTTGGGATTTTCATCGTCAGTCACTGGTGCATCATGACCTTCTGGATCATCCACGGGGAGACGGACTTCTGCATGTCCAAGTGGGAGGAGATCATCTACAACATGGTGGTGGGCATCATCTACATTTTCTGCTGGTTCAACGTCAAGGAGGGACGGACCCGGTGTCGGATGTTCACCTATTACTTCATCACTTTTTTGGAAAACGCTGCCTTGACTGTGCTGTGGTACCTGTACAGAGATTCCCCCATCACAGACTTTGAAGCCTTAATCATCGTGTGTGTGGTGTTCAGTAGTTTTGCCCTGGGCATTTTCTTCATGTTTATATATTACGGTGCTCTGCATCCTAACGGGCCCATGTTCGGTTCCCAAGGAGGGTGCATCGATGGCGGGGAGCAAGAGGCCGTCACGCACATACCTGCGCAGGTGATAACAAGCCCACCTCGAGCAATGACTCAGTGCCGGACTACAATGGGCGAACAGGTGCCTCCGACTGAGCGGGACAGTTGCATGCCTGTCTTTCAGGTAAGGCCCAACGTCCCCCCTCCATCTGTGCCCCGAATGTTACGGACAGAAGGGCCTGTGATCAGGATCGACCTGCCCAGGAAACGCTACCCAGCCTGGGATGCGCACTTTATAGACAGAAGGCTGCGCAAAACCATCCTAGCCTTGGAGTATACCTCACCCACCACGCCCTGCCTCCAGTACAGCAACATTAGCTTCACACACGAAGTACTGGAATATGAAACTACTGTGTAGTCACACTGTATGCAAGCAGATGGAGGTGCATGGAGTAATCTTCCCCTTCTTCAGGGGGTCCAAGTCTTGGTAGAGTAAAGGCTGCACAGGCAGTGCCTCTCTCCCCACCAAACTACTGAGCTGGCTGTGTCGATACAGTGCGTGAAAAGCCCTCCCCTCTACAAACATATCTCTAACCAGATGTAATGTTGCCACCACAGTCGGACTACAGCCTGGCCGGTTACTTTTCTGTTTGCCTTTTACAATAAATGATTTTTTTTTTAACATTTGTTTTAAAGAAAATACGAACACGATTTTGTGTCGCTCACTCTATTGTGAAAAGTCACGAGCAGGTAAAATGTACAGGTTCAAAGTGGGAATTTACTTTTCCCATTGTTCGAGGGGGAAAAAAAACGTGGTTTGCATGTGATGTTTAAAGTACCAAGATTGACTCCAGCTTATTGTTTCTCCTTAACCGATTATTTTTTTAAATGTCACAAACCATTTGCCAAATAGTGATCAAATGTTAAAAGAGTAATAACAGTTTGATATGATATTCTGTAGAGGTTAAACGACAGACACACGTTGTCTGAACCTTTCACACCTTTTACCACATACAAGTCTATTTTCTTGATCTAAGGTATGACGGATCTGGCATTGGAACTATGTTCGACAGGCAGTTATTGGCAAGATAGGGACTTACAATGTTCCTTACACACTGTCATGGCAAATCAGTGCAACTAAAACATTAAAGCTGCAATCTACAATAGCAAGATATTATGACATTTTCAATAAGTTAGCCAAACATTTCACCCTTCAAAATTTCATCCTGTCAAATTTAATATATTTACTTAAAACCTTGTAAAAGTCTGCAGAGGAAATTCTCAGGAAATATGACTTCAAAAATACATTTTGAATATAAAATGTTATTAAAATGCCAACGTTGGATACGGAATATAAATGTAAATGTTATTTTGCAAACATGGATTATTTTCAGTTGAACATCGGTAGGCAGGAGATGGTATTATTTTTAAGTGCATTCTGTTAAAATGTCAGACCTGGTTTCCGTGTGATTTGACATCTTCAGGCGGAGAGGCATGCAAGCATGAAGATACGTGAAGAACCTCTCATCGGGAAGACCAGAACCAAAAGGCATGTTCCAGTCTCGAGCTATCAATGTCCAAGTACAGGCTATATATCCCCGCAATCGAGCAGCATCAGATTATTCGGCCCTTTCGGTGAGAAAGATGAGTTGGTGATTTATCGTGTTTCGCTGGGAGGTTTTTATTAGAATAAGGAAACTGTGCCAAATCAGAAGTGTTGCCTTTCATTTGGGCAATGGCAAGAAATAAAATCTTTCTTCCTTATTGACAAAAAAAGGTACATGTTATATCTTATTGAAACATATAAAATTCTTAAGGGATTGGACAGGCTCGATGCAAAATGTTCCCGATGTTGGGGGAGTCCAGAACCAGGGGTCACACAGTTTAAGAATAAGGGGTCGGCCATTTAGGACTGAGATGAGGAAAAATGTTTTCACCCAGAGAGTTGAGAATCTGTAGAATTCTCTGCCACAGAAGGCAGTGGAGGCCAATTCACTGGATGTTTTCGAGAGAGAGTTGGATATAGCTCTTAGGGCTAACGGAATCGAGGGATATGGAGAAAAAGCAGGAATGGGGCTGGTTGTGGATGATCAGCCATGTTCATATTGAATGGCGGTGCTGGCTCGAAGGGCTGAATGGCCCACTCCTGCACCTATTTTCTATGTTTCTATGTTCAGTCCAATACCAATTCAATGAATCGGGTGCTAATTCACAGTTTGTGATCCGTAATGTGTGGAGAATCATGGTTTTATACCAAGGGCATCTTGTTGCGTGTAGACCTTGACTTTGCCAATTGGTGCTGGCTGGAACGTCACTGACAATTGCTCAGTTAGTGTTGTCATGGTCCTGAACCACTTGCAATGAGATAACGTGATCTTTCAGGAATGGAACTTGCATCAAACTTGGTTTGAAAACGCTCGGGATGTTTTGGAATTAATTTAAGAGGTTAATCTATCCAGGCCAAGCTTAAAGTGAAAGGCAAATTTGCATTTAATTTAAAAACTGGCGGCAAATATTGATTCAACAAGTTCACTGAATGGATGGAAGGATAAAACGATTTTACGCTTGCCCTGAATTGCATTTTCACAATTAATTTTGAGAGCTCTCACTTTGTGGAAATATGCAGTGAAGCTAGCGACACGGATCAGTGTAGCAATCAACCCCTCTAATATCATTGAATGTTGCTTCTCAGCAGCAGACTCAACCCAGCTGCCAATACCACAGCTTCAAGAAGCAAGTCACCAAGTAGCCCTGTTCTATGTGAAACAAAATGCAGCTGAAATGTGATGAAAGAATGGGTCGACTGGGCTTGTATTCACTGGAATTTAGAAGGATGAGAGGATATCTTATAGAAACGTATAAAATTCTTAAAGGATTGGACAGGCTAGATGCAGGAAAAATGTTCCTGATGTTGGGGGAGTCCAGAACCAGGGGTCACACAGTTTAAGAATAAGGGGTAGGACATTTAGAACTGAGATGAGGAAAAACTTTTTCACCCAGAGAGTCTTGAATCTGTGGAATTCTCTGCCACAGAAGGCAGTGGAGGCCAATTCACTGGATGCTTTCAAGAGAGATTTAGATTTAGCTCTTAGGGCTAAAGAAATCAAGGGAGATGGGGGGGGAAAAGCAGGAACGGGGTACTGATTTTAGATGATCAGCCATGATCATATTGGATGGCGGTGCTGGTTCTAAGGGCCGAATGGCCTACAACTCCACCTATTTTTCCATGTTTTTTTCCGATGTTTCTAAATCTAAAGACCACAAAACTAAATCACAGCACTAGTGAGGTCCAACGTGAGATCAATCGAGTGAAGTGAGATGGATGGTTTACTGGAACTAGCTTCACAAAAGCAAATAATGTGAAATTAGATGCAACAGTCTTGTAAAATGCCACTAATCGTGCCATGGGTGAACAATGAACTATCTTAAATCCACAGGACTCAAGTTAACTGCAGTTATCAATAAGAAACATCAAACATTATTACTCTTTAAATTCAACTGGTAACTTTAGAAGAACACTTCACACAGATTTAAAATGCCGCAAAGACAAGTGAACAGCATCAAATAATTGCAAGGAGCATGCTACAAATTGTTAATATTTTTTAAATCTCAAATTGAGAGGGGATATTTATTAAAGAATTTTGAACTTTTCTGTAATTTTAATTGTTGTATAAAACAAAACAGTGTGCATAAATGTTTTAAGATATTTTATTTGTAATGAAACATTTTCTTCAATGTTATTAACAATGTGGTGTGATATTAATGATGGTTTTTCCACGATTACAGTATCTTAACAAGTTTGTATAAATACATCCCTAAGTTGAAGCCTTACTTTTGTGTTACTTTGGACCAGACTGTTGCTCTGAGGCAAAAACTAGTGAGGAGAAATCGTGCCTAATTAAGGGCCTGTCCCACTTGGGCGTTATTTGCGCGTCATGTCCGCATTGTGACGTGCGCGTGGTGAGACGTGGTGGCGCGCGGATTCACAAAATCTTCGCGCACCACCAGCGTGACGTGCAAATGACGCCCACGTGGGACATTTGGCTCTTCAGACTTCACAGACCGCAGACTGAGTTAAAGGCACTGGCCAGTGGGGCATTAAGCACTGCAGAGCAGAGGGTCCCAGCGATCAGGGGTGGATTAACCATTAAGCAGACTAAGCACGTGCTTAGGGCACCAGGGCCAAAGGGGGCACCACAAAGTTGGGAAAAGGGTGAAAAGAAAAAAAAAACGAATGAAGATTTGTAAAAAAAAAAAAAAAAATGTTTGTACTGCTGCAACCTGCATTGTATATCTGGTCAGACAGGTCAACAACTAAAATGGACTGGATCAGTGTGGAAAGGAGGGGGGCACCAAGATTGGTCAGTGCTTAGGGCACCAGTGAGCCTTAATCCACCCCTGCCAGCGATGATACTTAGTCTGTGTGTGTGTGTGTGTTCATTGATCACTGCTACCTGGTGGAGCAGATGTGTAGGGGTGCTAGGATTGGGCTCAAAGATCTGGCTTTGAACCAGGACAATGGAGTGGATGGATTTAGATCTTGCCGGCTATTCAATGAGTCCTGGGGGCCGCGAGGAACTGCAGTTGCAGGAGTCTTCCATTGAACACAAAGTGCTGGAGTAACTCAGCGGAACTTGCATCACCCGTGGAGGATATGGATCTGGTGACATTTCAGGTCGGGGACCCTTCACGAGTCTGAAGAAGGTTCCCGACCAGAAATGTCACCTGTCCACGTTCTCCCCAGATGTTGCGTGGCCTCAGCTGATTTCTCCCAGCAATTCCCTGCAATTTCTGCTGTTGGGAAGCCTACATCCGTCTGTCTTCTTTAGATGTCATTAAGGAAAGGATTGAGTCCGATCTGTTCTCCTCCTTGGACAAGGAACTAACCAAAACTCACTATAGAGACACAAATATGCAACTGTACACGGAGCCGTGTGCGACTGGCCTTTGCAGGCACATCTCTAAGAAAAAAATCAGTGCAATCTGAACACGTAGGAATAAATGTTGAAGAAGGAACTGCAGATGCTGGAAAATCGAAGGTAGAAAAAAATGCTGGAGTGCAGAGACGGTTCACCAGACTGATTCCTGGGATGTCAGGACTGTCTCATGAAGAAAGACTGGATAGACTTGGTTTATACTCTCTAGAATTTAGAAGATTGAGAGGGGATCTTATAGAAACTTACAAAATTCTTAAGGGGTTGGACAGGCTAGATGCAGGAAGATTGTTCCCGATGTTCGGGAAGTCCAGGACAAGGGGTCACAGCTTAAGGATAAGGGGGAAATCCTTTAAAACCGAGATGAGAAGAACATTTTTCACACAGAGAGTGGTGAATCTCTGGAACTCTCTGCCACAGAGGGTAGTTGAGGCCAGTTCATTGGCTATATTTAAGAGGGAGTTAGATGTGGCCGTTGTGGCTAAGGGGATCAGGGGGTATGGAGAGAAGGCAGGTACGGGATACTGAGTTGGATGATCAGCCATGATCATATTGAATGGCGGTGCAGGCTCGAAGGGCCGAATGGCCTACTCCTGCACCTAATTTCTATGTTTCTATGTAAACTCAGCGGGTGCAGCAGCATCTATGGAGCGAAGGAAATAGGCAACGTTTCGGGTCGAAACCCTTTGGGTTTCGACCCGAAACGTTACCTATTTCCTTTGGGTTTCGGCCCGAAACGTTGCCTATTTCCTTCGCTCCATAGATGCTGCTGCACCGGCTGAGTTTCTCCAGCATTTTTGTCTACCTAAGAATAAATGTTTGTGAAAGAGTGAAGAGACAGTGCTTACACACTGACACAACAAGACTAATATTTTTTTTTTTCAAGTAGAAATGCCTGCTCGATAATAAATGCAAACATCAGGAGCTCCTACTTGCAACAGTGTCAGTGCAGAATATTATTCGAACAACTGTGTGGGAACTGCAAAACACACCGTGATTCAGAGGGGCCCAAACGCATTCTGCTACGAGTGTTCACTAGAATGAAATAATCTCTTCACATTATTTACAAGAGGAGGCGTGGGAATTTGTAGTTGAGAATGCAGAGTAACTGAAGAGGACCCTTTACTATGAGGCTTTCACCAGTTTGCAAGTTGGTCCATTGGGGACTTCCTGATTCCCAATGGTTAGAATGTGGTGGTGTTTTTATGGGTGTTTGACAATTGTAAGATTTGTCTTCCTTGGGGATAGCACAACAAAGAAATTAGAAATCCATTTTTTGTGGGCATAATTTGTGGCAATTTTAAATATTCAACGTAAAAGAACTTAGAATGGTACCAAAGGTGGACAAAAATGCTGGAGAAACTCAGCGGGTGGGGCAGCATCTATGGAGCGAAGGAAATGGGTGACGTTTTGGGTTGAGACATTTCTTCAGACTGGGAAAAGGAGGGCAGGAAGAAGAAAGGAAGAGGCGGAGACAGTGGGCTGTGGGAGAGCTGGGGAGGGGAGGGGAAGGAGGGAGAAAGCAGGGACTACCTGAAATTGGAGAAGTCAATGTCCATATCGCTGGGGACCTGAAATTGGAATAGTCTTGGACATTGACCTCCAATATCAGGTAGTCCCTGCTTTCTCCCTCCTTCCCCTCCCCTCCCCAGCTCCCCCACAGCCCACTGTCTCCGCCTCTTCCTTTCTTCTCAACAACCCCCCCCCCCCCCCACCTCCACATCAATCTGAAGAAGTCTCGACCCGAAACATTACCTATTCCTTCGCTCCATAGATGCTGCCTCACCCACTGAGTTTCTCCAGCATTTTTGTCTACCTTCGATTTTTCCAACATCTGCAGTTCCTTCTTAAACATGTAACAGAACTAAGGCCTGATACCTTCTGATGAATAGATAAGCTAGAGCTAGTGGGAATGGTTGATCAATGGCTGGCGTGGACTGAGTGGGCCGAATGGCCTGTCGCCCTGCTAGTATCTCTAAAGTAAACTAAGAAGGGGTTACTTCATTATGGGTCAGATGTAACATCCATTCCAAAGAAGATTTTTTTTTTTGTTTTTATTTTTTTAATTTATTAGTAGATAACTAGTATGTTCAGAACTCACTGAGGATTTTTTTTAACATGTTTTTAAAATTCTATTGCAATAATATTAGTTTGTTGTGTTGCTGAAGTCCACTTTAAGTTGAGATAAGCACTTAATACAAAGACTGCAGTAAAATATAATGATGATTTACTGAATCGGAGAAAGAGTTGCATCTGAACGCTTACGTTAACTGATCTGCTGCTTTTATTTTTAGCCAAATATCTACCTCAGATGCTTATTGTCGACTCTTTCCTGTCTTGGTGGCGTTCTGGTTAAAAGTGGGAATGAATTGTTGATGTATCACGGCACAGTGAAGACCAGTCTGATCCGGTTCATAGTTTGTCTCTCATTAAATTTATTGACCAAGTATTCACATACAAGGAATTTGCCTTGGTGCTCCGCCCACAAGTAGCAACATGACATACAGTGACAGTTACGAATGACTCAGAAAACACTAAACATTAATAATAATAAAACATTAATGATAAAACATCAAGCATTTGAACCAACAAAATACCAGATCAAAGGGAGGCTACAGATTTTTGGCTTTTGAGTAGAGCAACTACTCGTGGATAAAAACTGTTTTTAAGTCTGACTGTGGCAGCTTTGACAGTCCGGAGTTGCCTTCCAGAGGGAAGTGATTCAAAGAGTTGAGATTTACTCAAAATACTAATGCTCTTATATATTCAACAGATGTAATAGAATGAAATAATATTTTGCTTTAAGGAGGGCTGGAGTTCTGTGACTCGAGGTTCGGGTCTATATTACCTCCTCAGTAATGGTTCTGGAGACTACATCAACTATTCCATTATTCGTGCCTTTTCATTAGATTGTAATTGAAACAAAGTCAAATCTTACCGAGTGTTTCATTCCTTATTCCATTTTCACATTGGTATATTTTGACATCTCATTTAATGTAAATTCACATTAAGCTGGAAAGGGCGCTGAGAAGATTTACCAGTTCTCGAGGGCTTGAGCTATAGGGAGAAGTTGGTCAGGCTAAGACTTTATTCCTTGGAGCGCCGGAGGCTGAGGGACAGGTCATGAGAGGAATATATAAGGTGAATGCACAGATTATTTTACCCAAAGTAGGAGAATCAAGAAGCAGAGGAAGGTACACAAAAAAGCTGGAGAAACTCAGCGGGTGCAGCAGCATCTGTGGAGCGAAGGAAATAGGCAACGTTTCGGGCCAAAACCCTTCTTCAGACTGATTGGGGGCGGGGGTGGGCGGGGACAAGAAAGGAAAAAGGAGGAGGAGCCCGAAGGCTGGGGGATGGGAGGAGACAGCAGGGGGACTGAGGAAGGGGAGGAGACAGCAAGGACTAACAAAATTGGGAGAATTCGATGTTCATGCCCCCAGGATGCAGACTCCCCAAACGGAATATGAGGTGCTGTTCCTCCAATTTCCTGTGCTGCTCTCTGTGACCATGGAGGAGACCCAGGACAGAGAGGTCGGAGATGGAGTGGGAGGGGGAGTTGAAGTGCTGAGCGGATGGGAGCAGAGGACTTGGGTTTGTGAGATGGGAAAGATTTAATAGGAATCCGAGGGGCAATTTTTCACTCAGAGGGTGGTGGGTGTGTGGAACGAGCTGTCAGAGAAGGTAGTTGTGGCAGATACAATAAACTATGTTTAAAATACATTTAGACAGGTACATTAATAGGAAAGCTTTAGATGGATATTGGCCAAACACAGGCAAATAGGACTGGCTTAGATGGGCTATCTTGATCGGCATGGACAAGTTGGGCCGAAGGACCTGTTTCTATGTTGTACGACTCAGCGACTAACATTGAATGCAGAGCAAAAAGTTGCCCTAATTTTGCTTTTCTTCACTAAGAGGAAAAAATGATATTTTGGTGTTGGTGAGAATGCACGCTGATCGTGACTGGTTGTATTTTTCACTAATCCATGCGGGATTATCATCTCTGCAGCCACAGGGAAGTATTGATCATTCCGTGGGAAGAATAGCTGGCTAACACAACCAATGTTACATTTTCCTAGCTTGTATCTTTCAATATTGGAGTTGCCAACAAATTTCACAATTTGGTCTATGACAGCAGAGCAGATACTATAGATCCACTGCAATACACAGCGGGCAGCATGAAACATTTGTGCCATAGTGTGTATGCTGAAATGTTCAGTAATGTGATTTTAAGTCAACGTTTAAGTAGACCACACTCTCACTTTTTCTTTCCGTCCCTCCCCCAGCCCCCAATGTCCGTGGTGATATTGATGCTAAAATAAGCTCCTCTCATCTGTCTGCACATGATCCACCTCTCTCCCCACCCCCACCCCCCACCCCCCCACGCATACCTGCACTAATCTAAAAGTCTCTGGAACTCCCCTCTCATATCTGCCTCCACCACCACCCCTGTCAGCACCTTCCTGACACCCTTTTAAGAATAAGGGGTAAGCCATTTAGAACAGAGACGAGGAAACACTTTTTCACACAGAGAGTGGCGAGTCTGTGGAATTCTCTGCCTCAGAGGGCGGTGGAGGCCGGTTCTCTGGATACTTTCAAGAGAGAGCTAGATTGGCCTCTTAAAGATAGCGGAGTCAGGGGATATGGGGAGAAGGCAGGAACGGGGTACTGATTGTGGATGATCAGCCATGATCACATTGAATGGCGGTGCTGGCTCGAAGGGCTGAATGACCTACTCCAGCACCTATTGTCTATTGTATGACTGAGTTGGAAGATGCTAAATAACTTGATTCATCACTTTGCTGGTTTTACACCACTGCTTTGTTCCTGAGTGTAAATCACATTGCTATACAATGACTGTACTTCTACAAGAGTAAAGAGTGTGATTCAGCAAGGCTGGAGCAGCACGACCACTTGCAAAAATTAAATGTTCAGACTTTTTAATGCCAAGAAAATTCAGTGTTTTAGCTTCATTATATTTATTTTGCTCTTTAATATTTTCTTACTGTCGTTGTATTTAATTTATTGAAGCTTTTGACCTTTAGAAATTGGTTCCCTTTCCAAGTTCAAGTTCAAGTTGCGTTTATTGTCTCAAGCACCAATTGCAATTTTCAGACATTAACTATCCAGGCCCCAAATCCGTACATTTTAGAATGTATTGTTTCCCGATTTAACACGAGGAAGGGAATCAGTGAATGAAATCAGTTTTCTTTGCCGTATAATGAATATAGAATATGAAGCGTAGGCTTGGCGATCACTTCACCCAACACCTCTGCTCAGCTCGCAATAACCGACCTGATCTCCCGGTGGTTCAGCACTTCAACTCCCCCTCTCATTCCGAATCCGACCTTTCTGTCCTGGGCCTCCTCCATGGCCAGAGTGAGTCCCACGGCAAATTGGAGGAGCAACACCTCATATTTCGCTTGGGTAGTTTACACCCCAGCGGTATGAACATTGACTTCTCCAATTTCAGGTAGTCCTTGCTTTCTCCCTCCTTCCCCTCCCCTTCCCAGCTCTCCCACCGCCTACTGTCTTCTTCCCGCCCCCACATCAGTCTGAAGAAGGGTCTCGACCCGAAACGTCACCTATTCCTTCGCTCCATAGATGCTGCCTCACCCGCTGAGTTTCTCCAGCATTCTTGTCTACCTTCGATTTTTCCAGCATCTGCAGTTCTTTCTTAAACATCGTATATAGAGAGTTATGAAAACCCATTACTAATATATTACATCACCCTTATTCAAAATGTTTCATGATTAGCTTTCGCTTCATTAATCGTATATTGCCCCATTGCATCTGGTCCACTAGTCATCTTGAATCAAGTCTGATCAAGGCCTCTGATCTGAAACATCATCTGTCCATCCCCTCCACAAATGCTGCCTGGCCCGCTGAGTTCCTCCAGCACTTAGTCTTTTGCTCAAGATCCCAGCATCTGCAGTTCCTACCAATTATCTTTTGAGCTTTCAAATGTGTGCAGTTTTTAATTCTCCTTAATAGAAGAATTTTATAAAATACTTTTTGGATTTTAATAAGTTAAGACATGGACTATGCAATTCTTTTTATTGCAAGAGAGATTTTTAGAAATTGCTTCCGTTTTTTGTAACACTACCTTTCTAATATCGTTAATCTTTAATAAGTTTGTTATGTCAGCCATTATTTGCAGATTGCAGTCACTATGCAGGCCAAATATCCCTCATCTCTAAACCTCTTAGATCAACAGAACACTTAGTTAATGAAATGCAAAGCAAATCTCTAGTTGACCTGATAAGCAGAAAAACAAATCTTATGGCTATGCATCATCAAATCCCAGAAATAGGTAGATTTAAAATATAGGTTTAAGGTGAGGGCGGGGATGGGGAGATTTAATAGGAACCTGAGGGGTAACTTTTTCACACAAAGGTTGGTGGGTGAATGGAACAAGCTGCATAGTTGAGGCAGGGACCATTGCAATGTTTAAGAAACATTTAGACCGGTTTAGAGGGATATGGGCCAAACACAAGCAGGTGGGACTGGTGTGGATGGGACATGTTGGCCGGTGTGGCAGGTTGGGCCAAAGAGATTGTTTCCACACTGTAAGACTCTATAAATTACAATGTGTGGTGAAGATATCAATGCCCTTGCATTATAAACCACTATCCTAGAATCTGGAACATTCTAACATCTTCCTATTCAACTTGTACTGTTTTTTCTTTGTACCGAAGAGCATTTGCAATAATGAAATCTGTTACGTGTGACAGTGTCTGATACACGTCCCTTATCAATGTAAGTTCCCTGGGTTTCAACTTTATCAATTATATAACTTTGGAGCAGTTGTCCCTTCAAACGTTAGTTCATTGAAAGCTTTCACCTTAAGTATTAGACAACCAACGTTGAAAACCTGGAACCTCTAACACATTCTATCAGGATATTAGTGCACAATACCACTAAGGGTACTGTCAATGATATTAACAAGTGGAAAATGATTATGATATATTGGCAGCAAATACTAATTTTCCCAATTATATTAGCAGTCATATTCAAAGTGTGACATTTACACCTGTTGTTCATTTGTCTTTCTTTAATCAACCATGAGATAGTTTCAATGTATTTTTATCCAGTTTATTTTGACACAGCCAGAGTCTTTATGTCTCCAAAGATTGTTGATACCCATCCCATTCCCATGGAAAAATGGAAAAAAGTCCCGACTGCTCCTTACATGTGTTGTATGTGAAAGGCCACATGTATAACTGAGGATGTGATCGATATTTTCCTTGGGTCTTGGCAGTCCGAGCATCTGCTGCGTAACAGCTAGTGATTGTGTATACTGCTTTATTTAGTGGAGAAAAAACTGTGGGCTAAAATGTTTCCTCCTTGTGTCCCTGTAATCAGTTTTGTACTATGTGGTGTGGTGTGATTTAGTGCACATGACTGAGTGCTTGCTCACCTAAGCGGTTAGAAACTGTACAACCAACTGATAACTTAGCTGAGAGATCATTGTTGACACCATTAAAAGATGTTACTCGGTTTCGAATGTCAAATGTGTGCTGAATCGAAGATTGTTACATGACAGCTGGTGTGTTTTTAACCAACTTTCTATCAATCTGGCTCTTTTCTCAGCTGCTGAATAATAGTCTTTTTTTAAATAGAATGATAAGGCTGGAATGATGTGTTTCATGAATGTACATAGATATTTGGTGCCACCCTTGTAATATTGTTTCTTTCAAAAAATAATTCAAAATAAGTAACTGGGCTTGAAACTTTGTATAGTATGAACTTTTTGTACATTTTTATTTTGCCGCGACACAAAAACCAAAATCATTAAAATAAATTATGCCATAACTATTGTAAGTGGTGCTTATTGCATTGTCTCACGGTGGCGCAGCAGTAGAGTTGCCGCCTTACAGCACTTGCAGCGCCAGAGACCCGGGTTCGATCCCGACTACGGGTGCTGTCTGTACGGAGTTTGTACGTTCTCCCCGTGACCTGCGTGGGTTTTCTCCGAGATCTTCGGTTTCCTCCCACGCTCCAAAGACGTACAGGTTTGCCGATTAATTGGCTTGGTGTAAATGTAAAACTGTCCCTAGTTTTGTGTAGGGTAGTGTTAATCTTATAGAAACGTACAAAATTCTTAAGGGGTTGGACAGGCTAGATGCAGGAAGATTGTTCCCGATGTTGGGGAAGTCCAGAACAAGGGGTCACACAGTTTAAGGATAAGGGGGAAATCCTTTAGGACCGAGATGAGGAAAACATTTTTCACACAGAGAGTGGTGAATCTGTGGAATTCTCTGCCACAGAAGGTAGTTGAGGCCACAGTTCATTGGCTATATTTAAGAGGGAGTTAGATGTGGCCCTTGTGGCTAAAGGGATCAGGGGGTATGGAGGGAAGGCAGGTACAGGATACTGAGTTGGATGATCAGCCATGATCATATTGAATGGCGGTGCTGGCTCAAAGGGCCGAATGGCCTACTCCTGTACCTATTGTCTATGTTTCTATGTGAATGTGCGGGGATCGCTGGTCGGTGCGGACTCGGTGGGCCGAAGGGCCTGGCACACTAAACTAAACACAACCCCACAGCAGAAAATAAGACGTGAACTCAAATGCTGGCATCCTGCATGGAAAGCAAAGTGATGTAACAGCACCAGAGACCCCGGTTCGTTCGTGACCTAGGGTGCTGTCTGTGTGGAGTTTGCACGTTCTCCCTGTACAATCCCTTTCCAGATCCAGGGACAGTTTCTTCCCAGCTGTTATCAGGCAACTGAATCAACCCACCACATCTAGAGAGCGGCCCTGAACTACTATCTACCTTATGGTGACTCTCAGACCATCTTTGTTTGGGCTTTGCTGGCTTTACCTTGCACTAAACGTCATTCCCTTATCATGTATCTGTACACTGTAAATGGATTGATTGTAATCATGTATTGTCTTTCCGCTGACTGGTTAGCACGCAACAAAAGCTTTTCACCGTACCTCTGTACACGTGACGATAAACTACACTGACCACGTGGGTTTCCTCCGGGCGCTCCGGTTTCCTCCCACATCCCAGAGACGTGCGGGTTTGTAGGTTAATCAGCCCTCTGTATAAATTGCCACAGTGGGATAACATCAGGCCATTCGGACTGTAAACGCCGATCTCACCAGGGACTAACTCTACAGAACGTTTTTCCTTCCATTATTTATTATGTAAAAGAATACGTGTGTTATGATTGTGTTTATAATTTGTTTGGTTGTTTTGCTGTTTGTCTTTTTGCACAAAAGTCCGCGAGCATTGCCACTTTCATTTCACTGCACATCTCGTATGTGTATGTGACAAATAATCTTGACTTGACTTGACTTGACTTGACATCAGACTGGTGTGAATGGGTGATCGATGGTCGGGACGGACTTGATTGGCTGAAGGGCCTGTTTCCGTGCTGTATCGTTCAATCGATCGATCAATAAATAGAGCTTCCTGTCATGTTGAACTGTGGGAGACCACGCAGGATTATTTATGACCTTGGATCACATTGACTACAAAACACAGCTGTCGACATGAGGACTAGCGAGTGCAGGGATAACACTGGCTGTCATTGGCACGGAAATACAAGTTGATTGCAACTTTACGGATCATGGATAGATAACATAATGATGTAAAATGATGGTGCCTTGGAGCACAACATAATCAGTGCCTTGGTGCAGTCATCATATCTCACAAATCTGTCCTTGAAAAGGTTTGGGCAAAAGTAATTTAGTTTAGTTTAGAGACACAGCATGGAAACAGGCCCTTCGGCCCATCGAGCCCATGCCATCCATCGATCACCCGTTCGCGCTAGTTTCTATGTTATCCCACTTTTGTACCTCTATACTCTAGAGGGAATTTGCAGACGGCCAATTGACCAACAAACCTGCACGTCTTTGGGATGTGGGAGGAAACCGGAACACCCGGAGGAAACCCATGCGGTCACAGGGAGAACGTGCAAACTCCACACAGGCAGCACCAGATCAGAGTCAGGATCAGACTCCTCCTCATCATCCCCGGGATCATTCTCGTAAACCTCCTCTGGACCAGCTCCAGCACAACCATCCTCAGATATGGGGCCCACACGTTCAGTGTGTGACCCCCTGCTCCTTAATTCTGTTGCCTTCCATGTGTTTTATAACTGGGCAGACACCATAGTGACATTTAAGAGGTGTTTGGACAGGCAGATGGATATGCAGGGAATGGAGGGATCTGGATCACATGCAGGCACATAGGTTCAACATGGACCTTGTGGGCTGAAGGGCCTGTGCTATACTGTTCTATGTTCCAAATTACATTTTGTAGTCTGAGAAGGGTCTCGACCCGAAACGTCACCTTTTTCGCTGCATGGTGCTCCCACCCGCTGAGTTCAACTCCGCGGGACCTTTTGAAACAGCATCACTGCAGAGAAGGGATGGGTGCCCCTTCCTCCAGCAGACCCTTCGCATCGCACCCGAAACGTCCTTTTATTCCTTCCCTCTGATTTGACAGAGATGGAGTAACTGCCTGTCACTGCTGAGTTACTGACCACCCAGATTTTCGCCTCGACCCGAAACGTCATCTTTAGGTTTAAACCCAGCATTTTGTGTCTAGCTGTCAGCTGTCCCTTCCTCCACGTCTCTGATTTGATCTTAAACCAACTAATTTAAGTCATGAACATTAATAGATTATAGGTATATTGGGAGCTGCCTATTGAGATGAGCTAAGGCAATCCAAGGCAATCATCGAGAGATCTCTGAATATCTAACAGAATATTAATTGCATTCTTTAATGATGGTTTTGGCTTTATCAATGCAGTCACGTACATATTTGTACCCAGAATGTTGAATTATGCTAATGCATCGTCATAAAGTCCATTGATGAGACTTTAGATGACAACATTATCTGCAGAGTATACGGTGGCAATAAACATCAAAGGGAGCCAGGTTAATTGTTTCTGCAGGGATCGTAGATGATAGAGGCTTTTATTTTAACTGCCGCAGCAAACTCTCGATCATCTTATAGAAATAATTCAGATGAGTGGTGAAGCTCTCCCTCAGGAAGGTTCTAAAACCTGCCGTCTCTTTGCTCTCCCCCGAACGATGTTAATATCCTGCGTCAACTTTTGAGATCATTTAAATTCAGAGACGTGCTTATCTACACTGAGGTGGGACAACTATTCACAACATGCCTACATTATGAGCTTTCACCGACATGCAGTTGTAATCACTGCACTAAAGAGACGCATTATCAATTACTTTTAGGTCTGACATTGTCAGCTTGGAATAGCCCGAGGCTAAGTAGGGCTGACTAATATTGAATGTCATAAGTGATAGGAGTAGAATTAGGCCATTCGGCCCATCTAGTATCAATCATGGCTGATCTATCTCTCCCTCCCAACCCCATTCTCCTGCCTTCTCCCCATAATCTTCGACACCCGTACTAATCAAGAATCTATTTATCTCTGCCTTAAATATAATAATATAATAATAACAATAATAATAATAATAATAATATATTTTATTGCCATTGCACAAAGCTGACATCCTGGGATGTCAGGGCTTTCACTTTCATAAGAAGAAAGACTGGATAGACTTGGCTTGTACTCTCTAGAATTTAGGAGATTGAGAGGGGATCTTATAGAAACTTACAAAATTCTTAAGGGGTTGGACAGGCTAGATGCAGGAAGATTGCTCCCGATGTTGGGGAAGTCCAGGACAAGGGGTCACAGCTTAAGGATAAGGGGGGAATCCTTTAAAACTGAGATGAGAAGAACTTTTTTCACACAGAGAGTGGTGAATCTCTGGAACTCTCTGCCACAGAGGGTAGTCGAGGCCAGTTCATTGGCTATATTTAAGAGGGAGTTAGATGTGGCCCTTGTGGCTAAGGGGATCAGGGGGTATGGAGAGAAGGCAGGTACGGGATACTGAGTTCGATGATCAGCCATGATCATATTGAATGGCGGTGCAGGCTCGAAGGGCCGAATGGCCTACTCCTGCACCTAATTTCTATGTTTCTATGTTTCTATAGGTGCAACGAGATCTGGTATGTGGCTTCCATCCGATAGTCATAGCTTAAACAATTAATAAAATTTAGATACCCCGAGAAACATGATTTATAAAGAAATATATATATGTATATCCACTGACTTGGCCTCCACAGCCTTCTGTGGCAAAGAATTCCACAGATTCACCACCCTCTAACTAAAATAATTCCTCCTTATCTTCCTAAAAGAACGTCCTTTAATTTGGACGCTATGACCTTGACTCTCCCTCTGGTTGAAACATCCTCTCCACATCCACTCTGTCCAGGCCTTTCACTATTCTGTACATTTCAATGAGGTCCCCCCTTTAAAATTCTAAACTCCAGCGAGTACAGGCCCAGTGCCGACAAACGCTCATCATATGTTAACCAACACATTCCAGGGATCATTCCTGTAAACTGCTTTGGGCCCTCTCCAAAGGCAGAACATCCTCCCTCATATATGGTGCCCAATGGTTCTATAGTTGTCTTTCTAATTAATCATAGAAGCCAAAACAATGCAGCACACGATCAGGCCCTTCGGCCCACAATATCTATGCCAAACTAGATGCCAGGCCTGCATATCTCTCCATTCCCCTGCATATCCATGTGCTCATCTAAAAGCCTCTTGAACACCACTATCATATCTGCCTCCACCACCACCCCTGGCAGCGCGTTCCAGACACTCTGTCCATGCCAACCAAGATGCCCCAACTAAGATAGATACCCGAAACGTCACCTACTCCTTTTCTCCAGAGATGCTGTCTGACCCGCTGAGTTATTCCAGCTTTTTGTGTCTATCTTGCGTTTAAACCAGCATCTGCAGTTCCTTCCTGCACCTGAGTGCATCCCATTTACCCGAGTTTGGCACATATCCCTCTTGAATACATCCGAATAAATTCATAAGTGACACCTTTGAAACTATAATGCATATATTATACTATTGAGACAACTTTTTCTTCAATTTAAACCAGTTTTTAAAAATGAATGGTAGACAAAAACGCGGGTGAAACTCAGCAGGTGAGGCAGCATCTATGGAGCGAAGGAAATAGGCAACGTTTCGGGCCAAACCCTTCTTCAGACTGATGTGAGGGTGGAGGGGGGGGGGGGGGGGGGGGGAAAGAAAGGAAGAGGTGGGGTCAGTGGGCTGAGGGAGAGCTGAGAAGGGGAGGAGAAAATACGGGACCACCTGAAATTACTGCCCAAGCGAAATATGAGGTGTTGCTCCTCCGATTTACGGTGAGACTCACTCTGGCCATGGAGGAGGCCCAGGACAGAAAGGTCGGATTCGGAATGAGAGGGGGAGTTGAGGTGCTGAGCCACCAGGAGATCAGGTTGGTTATTGCGAACCGCGCGGAGGTGTTGGGCGAAGCGATCGCCAAGCCTGCGCTTGGTCTCACCGATGTAGAGCAGCTGACACCTAGAGCAGCGGATGCAATAGATGAGGTTGGAGGAGGTGCAGGTGAACCTCTGCCTCACCTGGAAAGACTGCTTGGGTCCTTGGATGGAGTCGAGGGGGGAGGTAAAGCAACAAGTGTAGCATAAAAATGAATCATGTTTTGAACTGTGGAGTATGTGTCACCGAAAAGCATTTGTTACAACCAGTAATCTTGCTCCTTAGCATATTCACATTCTAATTATTGGATCAGTAGCTCTATTGACCTTCCAATTAAACAGGAACCTATTATTGCTGGTGACTAACACTGAAAACTAAACACCCAGATAATCAGATAATTGTGGTGTGTGAATGCTCTGTGTTGTGGATCTGGGCTAATGGACATCATGTGGAGATCAAAGTGGTAAGTAGCATTACTCAACGCTCCTTGTCTGGGCTTTCTCTCTCACTTCACTGGATTAATGGTTTTCCCAACTGATCTCCCTTCATCTGCACCATTAGATGACTGTTTCTACTCTCGTCATAATGGCATTGAATTAGCACGGCCATTGTCAACCCATTAGCCTTTGACTGGTTTAGTTGAGTCTGAAGAAGAGTTTCGACCCGAAACGGCAACCATTAAAGCCCCTGTCCCACATACGTGTCCTTGGCACGCTAATTACGCAACGGTCCCGCGAAGGTCGCGCGTGATTTCATGCGCCCGCACAGCCGTCTGCAGCGCGTGGTTTGAAGATAGACACAAAATGCAGGAGTAACTCAGCGGGACCGGCAGCATCTCTGGAGAGAAGGGATGGATGACGTTTCGTGTCGAGACCCTTCATTCAGACTGACACAGTTTCAGAAGTGTTTTTTCTCATCTAAGTCCTAAAAGACTTCCCCTTTATCCTTAAACTGTGACCCCTTGTCCTGGACTTCCCCAACATCGGGAACAATCTCCCTGCATCTAGTCTGTCCAACCCCTTAAGAATTTTGTAAGTTTCTATAAGATCCCCCCTCAATCTTCTAAATTCTAGCGAGTACAAGCCGAGTCTATCCAGTCAATACACGATCCTCCAATGTTGAAATACTGAACAGGACTTGAATCTTGGGCGGTGCCTCGGGTTCGAGCAAAGACCAGCTGCCACCGGGAGTTGCGAAGTGTTGAATGAGTCTAATGAGGCAGATGCCCCACTGATGGGGCATGAGTGGGCAGGGACGGGTAGATGGATCGTCTGGAAGAAGACTCGCTCCAAGAGTAGAGCGTGTGTGTGCTCCTCACGCATCACCTCGACGTTTTTTAAGCGCCGTCCTGATACGATACGGTAGAACTCTATTTATCCCAGGAGGAAAATTGGCCGGCAAGTGTCATAAAACGCAACGAGATACGTGGAACATGAAATTAAAGTGGCGAGTGGGAGGTCCAGGATTGGGGATGTGCAAAGATTGGGGAGGGGGGTGGAGGGGGGGTCAGTCTCAGTCGACCCCACGACAGAAGGGGGAGGAGTTGTACAGTTGATGGCCTCAGGGAAGAAGGATCTCCTGTGGCGTTCTGTGCTGCATCTTGGTGGAACCAGTCTGTTGCTGAAGGTGCTCCTCAGGTTGACCAGTGTGTCATGGAGGGGGTGAGCTGTATTCTCCAAGATGCTCCACAGTTTGAGGAGCATCCTCCCCTCCAAGACCAACCTCCCGTGAAGGACGGAGCCGGTCTTCCTGATGAGCTTGTTGACCCTGTTGGCGTCCGGCCTTAATCACCTCCAGTTCCCACTCACAACCCAAGGACATAATGCAGGGTAAGTGGCCCTGATTTTAAAAAATGCCTCTAGCGTGCAGGAAATGGATGGGAAAGTGGAATAAACGTGAAACTGTTGTGAACGAGTGATCGATGGTCAGCATGGACTCAGTGGGCCGAAGGGCCTGTTTCCCTGCTGTATTTTACACCACAATTTAGCTTAAGATAAAGATTGAGCTCATCAAAATTCTTCATTAAACCGTAGGTTATTAACTACCAAAGGATCTCTGAATGATTTATTAAAAACTCTGTCAAGTACATTTGCTGAGAAGGTGGCTGGTATTGGAAGCCATTTCCTGCTTCACTAAGGTGTCTTGGTGGTGGAATTATTCCAATTAGCCAACCGGGAAGGGTGGGGGGGGTTGAAGGAACACATCCAGAGGAAGTGACTAATGAAGTATTTCTGGTGATGCAAGGAAATCAATGCAGCCCTTGGGATAGAGCGAAAATGGATACATAATCTCCAAAATATTATTAATCTCAACCTCGGTCAAAATCCAAATATCTATCAATGAGGGCATGGATATTTACTGAATTTTCAATGTGTTCTGCTATCGGTCCCAGGAGAGGAAGGGCTGTAGTTGTTGTTTGGTGGGGTTCATCGAGAGTTTCCTGCATGGAAAGAGCACTGGGACAAAACAAGCCACATCCACAGAGCTGACAAGCAGGAACAATGGACGTGGAGATCAAGAAGGGGAAGAAGGTAAGCGGTTTCCACCCGTCGCTGTGAAACTTTCTAACGTACACACTGCAACATGTTATAAACCTAAACCTTCTAAACCCATTCCATGTCAAACACAATGCAGATTCTGCAAACGCACGCCCCACGGGTTGCTTCAGGAAGACTCGTATCTATAAACTTCCTCAAACCTTGCTCAGAATTCCAGTGGAAAAAGCGGGGAGTTTTTATTTTCAGATGAAATGCATCAATTTAGCTGCAATACTGTAACGTTGCTGTGCGCTGGTTAATGTTCTGTCACAGCTGCAGCTCGGAGTCTCTGTGTGTGTGTGTGTCTGTGTGTTTGTGTGTTTGTGTGTTTGTGTGAGTGTGTGTGTGTGTGTGTGTGTGTGTGTGTGTGTGTGTGTGTGTGTGTGTGTGTGTGTGTGTGTGTGTGTGTGTGTGTGTGTGTGTGTGTGTGTGTGTGTGTGTGTGTGTGTGTGTGTGTGTGTCTGTGTGTGAATGCGTGTGCGGCTGTGTGGGTCTGTGTGTGCATGTGTTTGTGTCTCCGTGTGGGTCTGTGTGTGCATGTGTTTGTGTCTCTGTGTGGGGTGTCTGTGTGTGTGTGTGTGTGTCTGTGTCTGTGTGTGTGTGGTTGTGTTGTGTGTGGGGTGTGTGTGTGTGTGTGGGGTGTGTGTGTGTGTGTGGGGACTGTGTGTGTGTGTGGACTGTGTTAGTGTGTGTGTGTGTGTGTGTGCATGTGTGTGTAGTGTGTGGGGTGTCTGTGTGTGTGTCTGTGTCTGTGTCTGTGTCTGTGTGTGTGTGTGCGTGTGTGTTTGTGTTGTGTGTGTGTGTGTGCCCATGTGTGTGTGTGTGTGTGTGTGTGTGTGTGTGTGTGTGTGTGTGTGTGTGTGTGTGTGTGTGTGTGTGTGTGTGTGTGTGTGTGTGTGTGTGTGTGTGTGTGTGTGTGTGCATGTGTGTGTGTGTGTGTGTGTGTGGGTGTCTGTGTGTGTGTCTGTGTCTGTGTGTGTGTGCGTGTGTGTTTGTATTGTGTGTCTGTGCGTGTCCATGTGTGTGTGTGTTGTGTGTATTGTGTGTCTGTATAATGTGTGTGTGTGGTGTGCATGTGTTTGTGTCTCTGTGTGGGGTGTCTGTGTGTACACATATGTCTGTGTCTCTAGTGTTCAAGAAGGAACTGCAGATGCTGGAAGATCGAAGGTACACAAAATTGCTGGAGAAACTCAGCGGGTGCAGCAGCATCTGAAGCACAAGCCAGTCTGAAGAAGGGTTTCGTCCTGAAACGTTGCCTATTTCCTTTGGGTTTCGTCCCGAAACGTTGCCTATTTCCTTCGCTCCATAGATGCTGCTGCACCTGCTGAGTTTCTCCAGCAATTTTGTGTGTCTGTGTCTCTATGTGTGTCTGTATGTGTGTGTGTCTGTGTGGGAGGGTGTTTGTATATGTGTGTGTGTGTGTGTATGTCTTTTCCTTTTTAATTGACTTCAGGGTATATTTAAGAGATTTGAGTTGCAATCTATTTGACACACTGTGACTGGGTTTCAATAGTCTGTGTGTTATGTCTGGAATTAATTCTGGGTTAAGTGTTTCAGAAGGAATGGCAGATGCTGGAAAATCGAAGGTGGGCAAAAATGCTGGAGAAACTCAGCGGGTGCAGCAGCATCTATGGAGCGAAGGAAATAGGCAACATTTCGGGCCGAAACCCAAAGGAAATAGGCAACGTTTCGGGTTGAAACCCAAAGGGTTTCGGCCCGAAACGTTACCTATTTCCTTCGCTCCATAGATGCTGCTGCACCCGCTGAGTTTCTCCAGCATTTTTGTCTACCTTCAATTCTGGGCTACCAGTGTGTGAGTGTCAGTGATGTTTTCACGGGACAGCACAGGATAGAGGGAATGGTGGTGAGAAGCGTTTTCTGATGAAGCTTGTTTGTCAAACTGGAATCACAGTGTGTTCAGCCCGTGTTCTTTGTCCTTGTTCATTGACGTTACACTGTCAGTCAAGGCAATTTTGAAAGGAAGAAAATAACATTTTTCCACCGACTAGAATTTGTAATATTTATTTCTCGTCTTAATTCAAGATTTTGAAAGGACCGCCTGTCTTAAAGTAAATAATGTTCCAATACTGATATGACTCTGACAATCCTGGGTTAACGGAGACTGAAGAAGGGTCCCGACCCATTCCTTCTCTCCAGAGATGCTGCCTGTCCCGCTGAACTACTCCAGCATTTTGTGTCTACCTTTGATTTAAACCAGCACCTGCAGTTCCATCCTCATCACATGCTGTATCTATCTCACTTAACTAATATCTCAAAGACCAACGGGCGCAGCTTTAAGGTGAGAGGTGCAAAGTTTTAAAGGGGATTGTCTGTGGAATTCTCTGCCTCAGAGGGCGGTGGAGGCCGGTTCTCTGGATACTTTCAAGAGAGAGCTAGATAGGGCTCTTAAAAATAGCGAAGTCAGGGGATATGGGGAGAAGGCAGGAACGGGGAACTGATTGGGGATGATCAGCCATGATCACCTTGAATGGCGGTGCTGGCTCGAAGGGCCGAATGGCCTCCTCCTGCACCTATTGTCTATTGAGACGACACCTATTCCTTTTCTCCAGAGATGCCGTCCTGACCCGCTGAGTTATTGGGCCTGTCCCACTTAGGCGACTCTTTAGGCGACTCTTTAGGCGACTGCCAGGGACTAGTTTTAATGGAATTCACCAACCACACCTGGCGACAACCTACGACAGCAAAAAATGTCACCACTGTGGCCGAAAATGTCTTCAACATGTTGATAATTTTGCGGCAGTAGCCCGTGGTCGCCCAGAGAAACGCACAATTGGAACGGGCGCACAACTCCAGCTTTTTGTGTCTGTCTCTGATATCCTGCACGCTGTTGGCGGCAAGTGTAGTCGGCAGATTCTGCGGAATCCATTGTATAGGCGGCGGCAGGAAAACAAACTTTCGAACGTTGGATGAATGTTGCCCTAGGAGAGGAAGAACAAGTCGGAACTTGTTTGGCGGGGTCGGCTAAGAGCTTCCTACAAGTGACAGCACAAACAAAGCTCAGAGGAAGGGGCAAAGCTCACAGTACATGAGGAATCAACATGGATCAGGATGTCAGTAAAGGGAGGAGGGTAAATTGTTGCAGCATAACAATAGCGCACAGTGGTGGTAACTCCAAATATATTACCGTTCTCTTAACGACTGAGTCCATCATTAGAGTTGATAGAGGTAGATGATATTATGAGGCATAACAAGACACAAAGTACTTGAGTAAAGGGCCTGTCCCACTTGGCCTTGTACATCATTGAGATCCCTCCTAACAGGCAAACCAGACCATTTCCAAAAGATTTGGTCTCCATTTATCGACTTACTACAAGTATAAGGTGCAACAGAATTCTGAAAATAAATGGTTTCAGGACCTGGTGAGGGGTGAGGACAAATACCAAGTTGATATATCCCTTTTATCAATCAATCAATCAATCAATCAACCTTTATTGTCATCTTGCAAGCAACAGTTGTACAGTGCAAAATGAAAAAACGTTTCCCAGTGAATAGCGGAGCATCGCACATGAAATTTAAAACATTTCACACGTAATAACACTAAAAACAATCCAGTCCCTGATGGAACAGTATAAATAGTTAAAAGCAGGTAAAACACAATGTTAAAATACAATAAACCAATCATAAAAAATGTCCGGGGCCGCTGATTTGAGCTGATTTATCTCTTTTATTACTTTTAATATATCTTCTCTTTTCTTTCTCACTTTTTCTTTTTCCATGACTTGTTTCTTAACTCTTTTTCGAATGTTTAGCTTCTAAGGGTCTCTCTCTCGATCACTCTTTCACACACTTACTATCCTATCTAACTCTCTTTACTCTCCTGCTTTTTAAAGTTTAAAATATGAAGTGGTACAGGAAATGTATGATGTAATTTTTGGCTTATATCATTGTAATGTACACTACTTCTAATAAATTAAAAAATTAAAAAAATAAAACTAAAAAAAGATTTGTACATCACAAAATCCCGCAACGCCGAGCATAGTTGGGTGGAGATTATTCCATGCTTTAATTGTGCGGGGGAAGAACGAATTGCTGTACACATCTGTCTTGGCAGCTGGAATCACAAATTGGGTCGAACGCCCTCGTCCACTCCTAATAGGTTTGGTGTAGGTTTGGACATCTATGTCGAGCTGACCATTTAACATTTTGGAAAACACAGGTCAAACGGTGAGCTTTAGGGACTTGTCCCACTTTTCCGAGTTACTCACGAATTCTCCCGGGTTTTCCCCTTGATTCAAACTCGGAGAATGTCCGTAGGAGCCGTAGCTATATCGTAGCGGCTCGCTAAGGCAGCCGTAGGTACTCGGGGCATCAGGTAAGTCGGGACGGTTTTTTTTTTTCCAGTCTGACAAAAAAGTCCACGAGTGGAAAGATAGTCGGGGATTCGTAGATCACAAAAATCTTTTTTTAAGGTCCTTTCAACTCGGCAGAAGACTCGGGAAAGTGGGACGGGCCTTAACGGTTCTGAAATGGACCACAGGTTCTACCTGAAGAGGCAGTAAGAAGAGCCTATTGTAAAGTTACCATATAATAACCATATAACAATTACAGCACGGAAACAGGCCATCTCGGCCCTACAAGTCCGTGCCGAACAAATTTTTTTCCCCTTAGTCCCACCTGCCTGCACTAGTACCATAACCCTCCATTCCCTTCTCATCCATATGCCTGTCCAATTTATTTTTAAATGATACCAATGAACCTGCCTCCACCACTTCCACTGGAAGCTCATTCCACACCGCCACTACTCTCTGCGTAAAGAAGTTCCCCCTCATGTTACCCCTAAACCTCTATCCCTTAATTCTGAAGTCATGTCCTCTTGTTTGAAATCTTCCCTATTCTCAAAGGGAAAAACTTGTCCACATCAACTCTGTCTATCCCTCTCATCATTTTAAAGACCTCTATCAGGTCCCCCCTTGTGACATTGGTGACTTCATGTGCTTTACAGGGGTTTGTGTCTCCTATCAAGAGGCTGGTGTTTCCCAAGAACAGGAGGCAGCAGGACAGGAGCAGTGTGTACAGGCGGCCACTCCACTCCATCACACTCTACCCTCCAGATTACCTCGTCGACCCTGAGGTCCTGCTACACGACTACCTGGAGAAAGAAGTCAAAGTATGTGTTCCTTCTCTCCCCCCTCTCCCCCTCCCCCCCTCCTCCCCCTCCCCCTCCCCCTCCCCCTCCCCCCCCTCTCTCCCCCTCTCCCCCTCCCTCCCTCCCTCCCTCCCCCCTCCCCCCCTCCCTCCCTCCCCCCCCCCCCCCCTCCCCCCCCTCCCCCCCCCCCCCCCCCCCCCCCTCCCCCCCTCCCTCCCCCTCTCTCCCTCTCTCCCCCTCTCCCCCCCCTCTCCCCTCTCCCCCTCTCCGCGAGTGCAGTGTGAGTTCATTCCAAGAGCTCTCCCGAGTTTAAAAATAAATCAAACTCGTGGTAAGCACAGAGAATGAACGTAGCGGGTACGTCGGAGCTCGGGGACGTCTCTCAGCGGCTCGTAACGCTAACGGCAGGTAAGCACGGGAAGACTCGTGAAGATTTTTCAACATAATGTCGAGAGCCCAGAGTACAGACGAGCGGCCATTACTGTAAATGCCCCTGTCCCACTTAGGAAACCTGAACGGAGACCTCTGGAGACTTTGCGCCCCACCCAAGGTTTCCGTGCGGTTCCCGGAGGTTGCAGGTGGTTGCCGGAGGTTGCAGGTGGTTGCCGGAGGTTGCAGGTAGTGGAAGCGGGTAGGGAGACTGACAAAAACCTCCGGGAACTGCACGGAAACCTTGGGTGGGGCGCAAAGTCTCCAGAGGTTTCCGTTCAGGTTTCCTAAGTGGGACAGGGGCATATATCTCCTAGTTCTAATCAGGGTAAACTCGGGAGAGCTCTTTGATTGAACTCGTACAGTGGGATTTTAATGTGTTATAATCTGGGTGATTCATGAATCCCGGTGAAGGCTGCAGTTCCGGTGAGAACATGCAACGTCAACTCAGCCGGCAAATAACCAAATACTTACTGCGAGACAACAGACTAAACGCTGGCAATCACCACCACTGACAGACAGACATACAAGCAAGGTTGGTATTCTTCACTCATCCTTCAATACCTTTCAATTTCATTGTCCTCCACAGTTAGTCCACATCCGTTACTGCATTATGTTTTACTATTAAAACCAGTTCATTATCAGGTGCAACAAATAGAGCATTTTGACTTGATTAATGTTCAGTGTCGAGATATTTAAACTGTTCAGATTAATGGTTTAAAAGTGGTTCGTGGTTGGGAAAGGTTGAGAGGGATAGTCAATAGGTGCAGGAGAAGGCCATTCGGCCCTTCGAGCCAGCACCGCCATTCAATGTGATCATGGCTGATCATCCCCAATCAGTACCCCGTCCCTGCCTTCTCCCCATATCCCCTGCCTCCGCTATCTTTAAGAGCCCTATCTAGCTGTCTCTTGAAAGCATCCAGAGAACCGGGCCTCCACTGCCCTCTGAGGCAGAGAATTCCACAGTCAGGATATGGGCCAAACCCGTGCAAATGGGACTTGCTTAGATACGACATTTTAAGTAGACAAAAAATGCTGGAGGAACTCAGCGGGTGAGGCAACATCTATAGAGAATAGGAGTAGGTGACGTTTCGGGTCAAGACCCTTCTTCTTGGTCAGCATGGTCGAGTTGGGCCGAAGGGACTGTTCCCATGCTGTATGACTATGACTGAATGGGTATAGTATAACAGTGTGAGTATAAGAGTTGATGTATTTTCATCAAGGTTCATTATGGTAGCCAACTATGGTCTGCTCTGGGACATAACTTCTTCTGCAGTTGTCTAGGGCTCTGGTGAGACCACATCTGGAGTATTGCATACAGTTTTGGTCTCCTAATTTGAGGAAGGACATCCTTGTGATTGAGGCAGTGCAGGGTAGGTTCACGAGATTGATCCCGGGGATGGCGGGACTGTCATACGAGGAAAGATTGAAAAGACTAGGCTTGTATTCACTGGAGTTTAGAAGGATGAGGGGGAGATCTTGTAGAAACATATAAAATTATAAAAGGACTGGACAAGCTAGATGCAGGAAAAATGTTCCCAATGTTGGGGCGAGTCCAGAACCAGGGGCCACACAGTCTTAGAATAATGGGGAGGTCATTTGAGACTGAGGTGAGAAAAAACTTTTTCACCCAGAGAGTTGTGAATTTATGGAATTCCCTGCCACAGAGGGGGGCAGTGGAGGCCAAGTCACTGGATGGATTTAAGAGAGAGTTAGATAGAGCTCTAGGGGCTAGTGGAGTCAAGGGATATGGGGAGAAGGCAGGCACGCGTTATTGATTGGGGACGATCAGCCATGATCACAATGAATGGCGGTGCTGGCTCGAAGGGCCGAATGGCCTCCTCCTGCACCTATTTTCTATGTTTCTATAACAAAGCATGAAATATTTCCATACGTTACATTTTAGAGCAGAAAAACACCCCACTTCATACAACTCTTAACAGCGGCCGTGCAGCCTCACAATAACAGCGCCCATCACATTTCACATCCACCAGTTCATCGCGGTAAACTCACTTTTTCGAAGGAAAATCCAATCAGCAAAGTCAAAGAAAATGTATGGCATTCGCCTAGAGAGCCTGAGCCACATAAAATGGAGGCTTTTTATCTAAAGTATATTTGCTGCTGTGTTTTTAAAGTATTTATTGTACAAAAGCAGAATGACAAAAGATAAGTATATTGTCATTAATCTTGCATTGCAGCCGAGGCATTTGCCCATTGATGTTAAGTATTGGTTTACAATAAGCAGCTGTATCCTTTCACTGATTGTCCTGCAATTTATTCGCCTTTCCCCTTTGCTATTAATAATAATAGTCATTTTGAAATATGATAAAAGGCAGACGCACTGTGGATAATAATCTGGTCAAACGCACAGCAATAATTCTATGTGACACAACTGCCCACTCAATAACCCTAGAGTACAAAACTTCCACACTGTGCCCGACCATTGGACTAATGGTGTGCTCAACTCCTGACTATTAAAGGGCCTGTCCCACTTAGGCGACTGTAGACAAAAATGCTGGAGAAACTCAGCGGGTGCAGCAGCATCTATGGAGCGAAAGAAATAGGCAACGTTTCGGGCCGAAACCCAAAGGAAATAGGCAACGTTTCGGGTCGAAACCCAAAGGGTTTCGGCCCGAAACGTTGCCTATTTCCTTCGCTCCATAGATGCTGCTGCATCTGCTGAGTTTGCCAGTGGGCTTTTGTCTACCTTCAAACCCTTCTTCAGCATCTGTAGGGTCCTTCTACGTACAAGTTTGTAGGTAAACTGCCAGGTGAATGTTTTAATGGAGTTCCTTGTACGACAACACATGGTGACTTTGGTGTAACGTCAGCAAGAAGGGTTTCGGCTCGAAACGCCGAAATTTCCTTTCAACGTTTTGAAAAAACGTTGCCTGTCGCCTGTAGTCGCCCCGTAAATGCTGCTAAGTGGGACTGGTTTCTCGTAGAAGTCACTTTGTTTCTCTTGTTCTCTACGATTTTTCTCTACCTGCAGTAAGGAGGGACCACTTAGGCGACTGCCAAAGGGACTAGTTTTAATGGAATTCACCTACGACACCCGCAGACAACCCACGGCAGCAAAAATTGTCGGCACTGTCGCCGAAAAACTTTTCAACGTGTTCCAAAACTATGTGTGCCTGTCGCCTGTAGTTTGCAAAAAATCACCTAAGTGGGACAATATCACAAAGTCATTTAACAATTACAGCATTGTTCAGGCCGGTTTTTCTCTACCAGTCCGTAAGGAGGGATCTTTTTCTTCCCTTAGCGAATGGCCTGCACTCCTACATAACCCTCCATTCCCTTCTCATCCATATGCCACAGCGTTATTTTTAAATGATACCAACGAACCCGCCTCCACCACTTCCACTGGAAGCTCCTTCCACCCGGGTACCACTCTCCGTAAAGAAGTTCCCCACATGTTATAACCATATGTCCCTTATTCTGAACTGCGGATCTGACGACAGCACGGACACAGGCCATCTCGGCCCTACAAGTCCGTGCCGAACAACTTTTGTTCCCTTAGTCCTACCTGCCTGCACTCATACCATAACCCTCCATTCCCTTCTCATCCATATGCCTATCCAATTTATTTTTTAAATGATACCAACGAACCTGCCTCCACCGCGACTTCCACTGGAAGGGAGATGCTAAAAATGCATTTCGTTGTCTCTGTACTGTCTGAGTAAACAATGACCCCTAATGTTACCCCATTTCTTCTGTCCCTTTTTTTTCTGAAGTCATGTCCTCTTGTTTGAATCTTCCCTATTCTCAAAGGGAAAAGCTTGTCCACATCAACTCTGTCTATCCCTCTCATCCATTTAAAGACCTCTATCAAGTTCCCCCTTAACCTTCTGCGCCCCAGAGAATAAAGACCTAACTTATTCAACCTATCTCTGTAACTTAGTTGTTGAAACCCAGGCAACATTCTAGTAAATCTCCTCTGTACTCTCTCTATTTCGTTGACATCCTTCCTATAATTGGGCGACCAAAAAATTTGGCCGTTTTTTACCGTGACCGCCTGGATTTTCTTCGAGATCTTCCGTTTCCTCCCACATTCCAAAGACGTACAAGTTTGAAGCTAAATTGGCTCGGTATATGTAACAATTGTCCCTAGTGTGTGTGTCGGGATAGTGTACTTTGGTGTAAACCTGTATCTGCAGGTTCTTTATCCTCACAGATGTTTATTTGTCTCTCCAGTTTTTAGGTCATTTAACATGGGTGTCATGTTCTTTAAACCCAGCAAGCAGAACTGAAGTGTTGCAGCTCCTCGACACAGCGAGGGTAAGGCAGGACTTCCCGAGAATAATGTGAATGAATCAAAGTTGACACGAGGAATCTTGAGCGAAAACCTTGTGCAGGACTGACTCAACGGAGAACATGGACAGACTAAGTTTCGGGTCGGTAGGGTTGCCAACTGTCCCATAGTAGCCAGGACATCCCGTATATTGGGCTAAATTGGTTTGTCCCACGCTGGACCGCTCTTGTCCCCTTGACCCCAGCTACTACTGTCGGGTCGGAGAGCTGTGTCCGGCCCCGCCTCACCCGTCCCAACGTAGTGCAGCCCGTGGAGTGCAGCAGCAGCAGCGCCCATGGCCCTGTCGGTTGGTGATGTGGAAAGATTCAGAGCAATGAATGAAAGATATGCAAAAAAAGTAATGATGATAAAGGAAAGAGGCCAATGTCAGCTGTTTGTTGGGTGAAAACGAGAAGCTGGTGCAACTTGGGTGGGGGAGGGATGGAGAGAGAGAGAGAGAGGAGAGAGGGGATGCCGGGGTTACCTGGAGTGAGAGAAATGTTGCTTTTGTTGTCCCGCTGAGTTACTCCAAATAATTGATGATGGCGGTGATATTGTGCGTGTGTTGTTCACAGGAGCAGAAGCAGCTGCCCTTGCAGACAACTGCGGACCAGGACATCATCCTGAGTCTGTCTGCTCGCTGTCTCCTCCTCACCTGGCGCGACAACGAGGAGCTGATCCTCCGGATCCCCACACACGAGATCGCCGCCGTCTCGTACATCCACGATGATGCTCTCCATCTACTCGTCCTGAAAACAGGTAGAGTAACGCACGCACACCGGCGTGACTCACGGACATCAGCCCACACCGCCATTTCATTTGGGTGATTAATTCAGAGTATTAATTCATTCAGAGTATTAATTCGGAGTATTAATTCAGAGTATTAATTCAGAGTATTAATTCGGAGTATTAATTCGTATTAATTCGAGAGTATTAATTCAGAGTATTAATTCATTCAGAGTATTAATTCGGAGTATTAATTCAGTATTAATTCAGAGTATTAATTAATTCATAGTATTAATTCGGAGTATAAAGAGTATTAATTCGGAGTATTAATTCAGAGTATTAATTCAGAGTATTAATTCATTCAGAGTATTAATTCGGAGTATTAATTCAGTATTAATTCAGAGTATTAATTCATTCATAGTATTAATTCGGAGTATAAATTCAGAGTATTAATTCAGAGTATTAATTCAGAGTATTAATTCAGAGTATTAATTCAGAGTATTAATTCATTCCCTGCCACAGAGGGCAGTGGAGGCCAAGTCACTGGATGGATTTAAGAGAGAGTTAGATAGAGCTCTAGGGGCTAGTGGAGTCAAGGGATATGGGGAGAAGGCAGGCACGGGTTATTGATAGGGGGACGATCACCATGATCACAATGAATGGCGGTGCTGGCTCGAAGAGCCGAATGGCCTCCTCCTGCACCTATTGTCTATATTTCTGTGTATCTAGTATTAAGCTGGTGCCTAGGAAGGAACTGCAGGCGCTGGTTTACACTGGAGATAAACACAAAATGCTGGAGTAACTCAGCGGGATAGGCTGCATCTCGGGAGAGAAGGAATGGGTGACGTTTCGGGTCGAGGGTCTCGTGTTTCTACACTGGAGTTTAGGATGAGAGGGGTTCTTATTGAAACATATAAGATTATTAAGGATTTGGACACGCTAGAGGCAGGAAACATGTTCCCGATGTTGGGGGAGTCTAGAACCAGGGGCCACAGTTTAAGAATAAGGAGTAAGCCATTTAGAACGGAGACGAGGTAACACTTTTTCACACAGAGAGTTGTGCGTCTGTGGAATTCTCTGCCCCAGAGGGTGGTGGAAGCCGGTTCTCTGGATACTTTCAAGAGAGAGCTAGATAGGGCTCTTAAAGATAGTGGAGTCAGGGGATATGGGGAGAAGGCAGGAATGGGGTACTGATTGTGGATGATCAGCCATGATCACATTGAATGGCGGTGCTGGCTCGAGGGGCCGAATGGCCTACTCTTGCACCTATTGTCTATTGACCCGAAACGTCACCCATTTCTATTGAGCTGGTGCACTGAGCAAAGTACAAAGTGCTGGAGGAACTCAGCGGGCCAGGCAGCATCTGTTGATGAATGGACAGGTGATGTTTTGGGTCGGGATCCTTCTTCAGACTCACTGGTGGAGGTCAATAATTATTCCCTCCGCGGACGCTGCTCGACCAGCTGAGTTCCTCCAGCACTTTGCGTTTTACTCAGGATTACGATACCTGCAGTTCCTCGTTTGGTTTAGTTTAGTTTGGGATACAGCGCGGACACAGGCCCTTTGACTCACCGGGACCGAACTGACCAGCGATCCCTGCACATTAACGCTGTCCTACACACACTTGGGGCAATTTTATATTTATATACCAAGCCAATTAACTTACAAACCTGTACGTCTTTGGGACAATAGACAATAGACAACATATGCAGGAGTTGGCCATTCAGCCCTTCGAGCCAGCACCGCCATTCAATGTGATCATGGCTGATCATCCACAATCAGTTCCCCGTTCCTGCCTTCTCCCCATATCCCCTGCCTCCGCTATCTTTAAGAGCCCTATCAAGCTCTCTCTTGAAAGCATCCAGAGAACCGGCCTCCACCGCCCTCTGAGGCAGAGAATTCCACAGACATGGAATGTGGGAGGAAACCGGAGCACCCGGAGAAAACCCACGCAGTCACAGGGAGAACGTGCAAACTCCATACAGACAGCACCTGTAGTCAGGATCGAACCTGGGTCTCTGGTGCTGTGAGGCAGTAGCTCTCCCCGCTGCTCCAACGTGCCACCTTTGTGTTTGTATCGTTTGTACTAACGTGTGTATGGACCACGCTAAACCACGTGTAATATGAAACTTAAAGCCAATAACACTCCAGTTCAAACCACTTAGCAAAGCCTCGTTCCAATTCAACTCACATTATTTAATCAAGCTGCCTTCACTCTGCTATCAGTGGAGAATTAACTTGCGGAAAGTAGCTCTAAACTTCCCCTGCAGCTGTGCGTTAGATAAGTGCTGCAGGATGTTTAGTGGTTCTCAAGGTTAAAATGACATTAATAAATGACTTGAGCTGCTCTCTAATAGTTGGTGACATTATCTGGATACCTTGTTGTGGGACTGGTGGACAACCCACACCCTCCAGCTTTTATCTTTTCTAATGAATATTAAAGACACCAAATTGCTTCTGGAGCATTGTTCAAGGGAGCAGAGCGGAGCAACCTCACAGTGCCAGGGCAAGCTCCATCCTGATCTCGGGTACTGCCTGTGTGGAGTTTGCACGTGAGCGCATGTGTTTCCTCCGGGAGCCCCGGTTTCCTCCCACTTCAGACAATACAGCACAAGAACAGGCCCTTCGGCCCACTATGTCTCGAACACGATGCCAAGACTAACTCATATCTGCCTGCATATAATCCATATCCCTGTGTTGTTGTCTTTTTTTAAAATTTTTATTGTGCGTTAAAAGTTAGTGTAAATGTTCTCCTGTTTGTTTTATGTGGGGGGGGAGGGGGAGGGGGGTCGGGGGAAACTTTTTTTTCAGTTTCTTCCCTTACCGGAGTTGCAATTGTTTTCCAGGTCGCATTCACCGGTTGCTCTGCAGCCTACCATCGATGGAGCTGGGGGCCTCCTCGATATATATATATATATATGTGTGTGTGTGTGTTATTAATGTATATATAAATGTATAGTGTCATAATATATATATACATTTAATTTATACATTCTTTGTTTATTTGTTTGCTTATTTATAAATATAACCAAGCAAACAAATAAATAAAACTAGTGGTGGAAATACAAGACCCATGTCCCCAGTCTAATATAGTTCAGAGCTTATTTGGATGTTGTAATGTTTACTAGCTGGATGGCTGTGGGGAAGAAGCTGTTTCTGAAGCTGGGCGTTACAGTTTTCGGGCTCGTGTTGGTGGTGGTGGAGTGAGAGCGGTGGTTAGGATGGTGTGGGTCTGTGATGATGCTGGCTCCACGCGTTGTGTCTCGTCTACGATGAATGCCGTGGTGTTTTACCTCCCGCTAGGTCTCGGCGTGGCGGCGGTTGCAGCCGGGGGCAGCCTGGAGCGGAGAGCGGCGAGCGGTGGCGGCGGCGGGGGCGGCGTGCCCGACGGGCAGGAGGCTGCGCCCAGCGGCGACAACCACTGCAACCTGGTGATCCTGGCCATGGGCAGCAGGGTGAGAACTTTCATCACCACTCAACCATTCCGTTTACTGCCACCTGCACCTCACCCACCCCAGTGAAACACGTCGTCTTGCAAACAACCCAGTAATATAGAAACATAGAAATTAGGTGCAGGAGTAGAGGCCATTCGGCCCTTCGAGCCTGCACCGCCATTCAATATGATCATGGCTGATCATCCAACTCAGTATCCCGTACCTGCCTTCTCTCCATACCCCCCTGATCCCTTTAGCCACAAGGGCCACATCTAACTCCCTCTTAAATATAGCCAATGAACTGGGGCCTCGACTACCTTCTGTGCCAGAGAATTCCACAGATTCACCACTCCCCGTGTGAAAAAAAGTTCTTCTCATCTCGGCCTTAAAGGATTCCCCCCTTATCCTTAAGCTATGACCCCTTGTCCTGGACTTCCCTAACATCGGGAACAATCTTCCTGCATCTAGCCTGTCCAACCCCTTAAGAATTTTGTAAGTTTCTATAAGATCCCACACATATCGTACAGCAGAACCTCGCTGTGGCAGTACACAAGAGTCGCCACGCCTCTGATGCCGACAAAGTCACTGCCACTGCCCTCCCCCCACTGTGTGTTCCCCCCACCCCCCCCATTGGTCTCAGCGTCCACCTAATTCTCTCGGGTCACACATTTGCAAGTTCTAGGGGTAGAATGAGGCCATTCGGCCCATCGAACCCACTCCACCATTCAATCATGGCTGATCTCTTTGACTTTGAGTCCTTGAAAAGAACTATACAAATAAAATGTATTATTATTATTATTATTATTATCTCTGCCTCCCAATCACATTCTCCTGCCTTCTCCCCAAAACATTCCAGAAGATTAGTCAAGCACGATTTTCCCTTTCGTAAATCCATGCTGACTCGGACCGAAGGTACACAAAAAAGCTGGAGGAACTCAGCGGGTGCAGCAGCATCTATGGAGCGAAGGAAATAGGCAACGTTTCGGGCCGAAACCCAAAGGAAATAGGCAACGTTTTGGGTCGAAACCCAAAGGGTTTCGGCCCGAAACGTTGCCTATTTCCTTCGCTCCATAGATGCTGCTGCACCCGCTGAGTTTCTCCAGCTTTTTTGTGTACCTTCGATTCTCCAGCATCTGTAGTTCCTTCTTAAACACTGACTCGGACCGATCCTGTTACTGCTATCCAAATGTGCCGAGCTATCTCTCATAGATCATGGCTGGTCTCTCTCTCTCCCTCTTAACCCCATTCCTCTGCCTTCTCTCCCATAACCCCTGACACCCGTCCTAATCAAGAATTTATCTATCTCTGCCTTAACAATATCCACTGACTTGGCCTCCACAGCCCTCTGTGGCAATGAGTTCCACAAATTCACCACCCTCTGACTAAAGAAGTTCCTCCTCACCTCCTTTCTAAAAGAGCGCCCTTTAATTCTGAGGCTGTGACCTCTGGCCCTAGACTCTCCCACCAGTGGAACCATCCTCTCCACATCCACTCTATCCAAGCCTTTCATTATTCTGTAAGTTTCAATGAGGTCCCCTCTCAACCTTCTAAACTCCAGTGAGTACAGGCCCAGTGCCGTCAAACGCTCATCATATGCTAACCCACTCATTCCTAGAATCATTCTTGTAAACCCCCTCTGGACCCTCTCCAGAGCCAGCGCATCCTTCCTCAGATATGGGGCCCATTATTGCTCTCATTACTCCAAATGCTGCCTGACCAGCACCTTATAGAGCATTGCCTCTGAGTGAGGGGCCCCTCCTTGCTCCGTTGCCTCTGGCCCGAGTAGGAGTTCACCCTGGGCTGGCCAGTTTACCAGTAAATCCTCCACCGTTGGTCTATGGTGGGCGATCCCCACACACTTCACCTTTCCCACCTCCACTCCCAGACTAAGGCAGCACGGTGGCGCAGCGGTAGAGTTGCTGTCTTATAGTGCTTGCAGCGCCAGAGACCCGGGTTCGATCCCGACTACGGGTGCTGTCTGTACGGAGTTTGTACGTTCTCCCCGTGACCTGCGTTGGTTTTCTAGGAGATCTTTGGTTTCCTCCCACACTCCAAAGATGTGCAGGTTTGTAGGTTATTTGGCTTGGTGTGTGTGTGTAAATTGTCCCTAGTGTGTGTAGGATGGCGTTAGTGTGTGGGGATCGCTGGTTGGCGGGGCCTCGGTGGGCTGAAGGGCCTGCTTTCTGCGTTGTATCTGTAAACTATACTAACTCTCTCCCCCTCTCCCCCCCCCTCCCCCCTTCCCCTCTCCCCCTCTCCCCTCTCTCCCCCTCTCCCCCTCTCCCCCTCTCCCCTCTCCCCCCCTCTCCCCTCTCCCCCTCTCCCCTCTCCCCCCTCTTCCCTCTCCCCCTCTCCCCCCTCTCCCTCTCCATCCCCCTCTCCATCCCCCTCTCCCTCCCCCCTCTCCCCCTCTCCCCTCCCCCCTCCCCCCTCCCCCCCTCCCCCCTCTCCCCCTCTCCCCCCCCCTCTCCCTCTCTCCCCCCCTCCCCCTCCCCCCCCCCCCCCCTCTCCCCCTCTCCCCCCCTCCCCCTCTCCTCTCTCCCTCTCCCTCCCCTCTCCCCCCCCCTCTCCATCCCCTCTCCCTGCCCCTCTCCCCCCCTCTCTCCCCCTCTCCCTCCCCCTCTCCCCCTCCTCCCCCCTCCCCTCTCCCCCTCTCTCCCCTCTCCCTCCTGTTTCCCAAATGAGGACTCAGCGGAAGAATACTGTGCTCTGATCTGCCAAGTATTCCGTATCATCTATGGGGACCAGACGATCGAGTGTGTGGACCGTTCTGGCAACAATTACACGTCGACCCCGGACAGACGCTGGTTAATGGAGAGAAGTGAGTCCGGGCTGCAGACACAAGATCGTAAGACCATCATGTCCGTGTCAGGACAAACGAATGGCCTCTGCCTGCACGGGATTCCTATCCCTCCATTCCCTGCATATCCATAGGAAGACAAAATTACTGGAGAAACTCAGCGGGTGGGGCAGCATCAATGGAGCGAAGGAAATAGGCAACGTTTCGGGCCGAAACCCTTCTTCGAAGAAGATTCGAAGAAGGGTTTTGGTCCGAAACATTGCCTATTTCGGCCCGAAACGTTGCCTATTTAATTCGAAGAAGGGTTTTGGCCCGAAACGTTGCCTATTTCCTTCGCTCCATAGATGCTGCCGCACCCGTTGAGTTTCTCCAGCATTTTTGTCTACCTTCGATTCTCCAACATCTGCAGTTCCTTCTTGAACAACCCTGCATCTCCATGTTCATACTCTAAGGCCATAACTCATAGGAGTAGAATTAGGCCATTCGGCCCATCGAGTCTGCTCAGCCATTCGATCATGGCTGATCTATTTTTCCCTCTCAAACCCATTGATAATTTCATACTCATGTCATAGGAGCAGCAGAGTTCCATTATGTAGAAAAGCCTTTCACTGTGTATAAAGACTAAACAAAATATATGTTCGATCAGTCGAGGGTGGCACGGTGGCGCAGCGGTAGAGTTGCTGCCTCACGGCGCCAGAGACCCGGGTTCGATCCTGACTGTGGGTGCTGTCTGTACGGAGTTTGCACATTCTCCCCGTGACCTGCGTGGGTTTTCTCCAGGTGCTCCTGTTTCCTCCCACACTCCAAAGACGTGCGGGTTTGCAGGTTAATTGGCTCGGTATAATAGTACATTGGCCTTAGTGTGTGTAGGATAGTGTTAGTGTGCGGGGATCGCTGCTCAGCACGGACTCGGTGGGCCGAAGGGCCTGCGTATGTGCTGTATCTCTAAAAACTAAAACTAATGCAAAACCAAGCAACAGCTGGTCACTAACTCAAAACTAGTAGCTCGTTCCACTATCCTTAACACACAAGTGATAGGAGAAGAATTAGGCCATTCGGCCCATCAACTCCACTCTGCCATTGAATCATGGATGATCTATTTCTCCCTCCTAACCCCATTCTCCTGCCTTCTCCCCATAACCCCTGACACCCGTACTGATCAAGAATCTATCTGTCTATCTCTGCCTTCAAAATATCCATTCTTCAAAGGGAGAATTCCTTGGAGCCTCTTGTAGGGGAATCAAGGACCAGAGGACATGGGTTTAAGGTGAAGAGGAAAAGATTTAATAGGAATCTGAGGGTAACTTTTTCACACAGAGGGTGGTGGGTGTATGGAACAAGCTGCCAGAGGAGGTAGTTGAGGCTGGGACTGTCCCAACATTTAAGAAGCAGTTAGACAGGTACATGGATAGGACAGGTTTGGAGGGATGTGGGCCAAACACAGGGCAGGTGACAATAGACATTAGGTGCAGGAGTAGGCCATTCGGCCCTTCGAGCCAGCACTGCCATTCAATGTGATCATGGCTGATCATCCCCAATCAGTACCCCGTTCCTGCCTTCTCCCCATATCCCCTGACTCCGCTATTTTTAAGAGCCCTATCTAGCTCTCTCTTGAGAGTATCCAGAGAACCTGCCCCCACCGCCCTCTGAGGCAGAGAAGTGGGATTAGTGAGGTGGGACTAGTGTAGCTGGGGCATGTTGGCCTGTATGGGCAAGTTGGGCCAAAGGGCCAGTTTCCATGCTGTATCACTCTATGTCTTGTGTTGTCTGAATCTACAGGTAACAGCGGGCAAACCACTGAGACCTACGGGTACGAGGCGGACTTCAGCTGCTGCAGTTCATTGTAAGTCCCCTTGCCTCTGGATGAGAGGCTATAGGGTGATTTCACCAAATGTCAAATGAGCGTAGATCCCCCCTCACGTGACCGAAAAATTTAACTGGAGGACATATGTCACTTCGGTACATGTTAGTGAATGGGGAAACACACACTTTCACACCCGTTAAAAACATGGAAAACGGCCGATTTTTTAGCTGAAATTTTCTGTGCTAGTCGGGGTGACCGTGAAGCACAGCGACCTAAATTTTCAGGCAAAAAAAAAGATAGAAAGTAAGGTAATTACAAGAGGGAACTGAAGGTGGAAAAACAGCGGAAGTGCTTAGCAGACATTTGCCGTGGTGATTGAAAGATCCAAAATATCGGGAATTATCGCGTTTGCTCGCTGAATTTCATCAAAAGTAAGTTAATAATGCCTTACTTTTGATGAAATTCAGCGAGCAAACGCGATAATTCCCGATAACTCCTGCCGTTTTCCATGTTTTTAACGGGTGTGAAAGTGCGTGTTTCCCCATTCACTAACATGTACCGAAGTGACATATGTCCTCCAGTTAAATTTTTCGGTCACGTGAGGGGGGATCTACGCTCATTTGACATTTGGTGAAATCACCCTATACGCCAGCCATGCATCGGTTTTGTTGCATTTCATCGCATTTCCCATTTCACGGGAGATTGCTTCACGCGTCTGTTTTTTTGTTTGTTTTTTCTTGAGGGCAGTAATGGATCGCAGGACATGTTCGACCCGTACTGCCGCGACAGCTCCTCGCCATCATGCCACGACTCGCAGTTGAGCCTGGGCACAGTGGGCAGCGAGAGTGACCAGAGTCATACTGGGGCTGATCTGCTGCAGGACTACATGGCCACCGTGAGTACACACGTTCACGACCTGTCCCACTCATTCAATTTTTTTTTCGGCAATTTGCCAGCACCCGTCATGGTGGCAGCCGGTGGCCAAAATTTTCCAACATTGTATCGTGCTCTGGTGAGACCACATGTGTACAGTTTTGGTTTCTTAATTTGAGGAAGGACATCCTTGTGATTGAGGCAGTGAGTGCAGCGTAGGTTCACGAGATTGATCCCTGGGATGGCGGGACTGTCATTTGAGGAAAGATTGAAAAGACTAGGCTTGTATTCACTGGAGTTTAGAAGGATGAGGGGTGAATCTTATAGAAACATATAACATTATAAAAGGATTGGACAAGCTAGATGCAGGAAAAATGTTCCCAATGTTGGGCGAGTCCAGAACCAGGGGCCACAGTCTTAGAGTAAGGGGGAGGTCATTTAAGACTGAGGTGAGAAAAACTTTTTCACCCAGAGAGTTGTGAATTTGTGGAATTCCCTGCCACAGATGGCAGTGGAGGCCAAGTCACTGGATGGATTTAAGAGAGAGTTCGATAGAGCTCTAGGGGCTAGTGGAGTCAAGGGATATGGGGAGAAGGCAGGCACGAGTTATTGATTGGGGACGATCAGCCATGATCACAATGAATCATCCCCTATCAATAACCCGTGCCTGCCTTCTCCCCATATCCCCTGCCTCTACTGGCCCCTAGAGCTCTATCTGACTCTCTCTTAAATCCATCCAGTGATTTGGCCTCCACTGCCCTCTGTGGCAGGGAATTCCACAAATTCACTTGTTTGCATTTCGTTCATTTATTTGTTCCGTTTCCCTCTACATCACTGTCTATTTCTTTCCTTTCCCTTTCCCCTGAGTCACAGTCCGAAGAAGGGTCTCGACCCATCCCTTCACTCCAGAGATGCTGCCTGTCCCGCTGAGTTACTCCAGCATTTTGTGTCTCTCTTCGGTTTAAGGCAGCATCTGCAGTTCCTACCTACAGCATCTGTGGATGATATGGGGACGTGACATTTTAAGTCCCTTTTTACAGACTGGAGAATGGTCTTGACCCAAAATATGTTGCCTATCAATGTCCTTCAAAGATGCTGCCTGACCTGCTGAGTTGCTCCAGCACTTTGTGTTATACTCTTATTAAAACTATATGTGTGTTATCTGGGTTGTTGCAATAGTGACCTTCCCTCGTTCGAAGACTCTGCTGCCGGTAAGGGTTTGTCTTGCCAGCCAGCTGCTTACACATGCGGATACAGTTATTTATGGTTTCTATTCTTGTGTTATAAATAAATGAAGGGGCGAATGCAATAGCATTTGTTAGACAGGCATTTATAGCGCACATGAGCTACTAGAATCCTCAGACGTCTCTTATGTAACGGATGGTCTACTTATCCGGAGTAAATTTATGTTGCTGTCGCTGGTCATGACAAAAAGGATTCTAATGTAATGGTTGGAAAAAAAAAAAAAAATCATCTATCAAAACAAATGCTGGTGAGTTTTGGTGACCAATGGTTTTAACGGCCCTTCATTGTCACGTGCACCATTTAAGGTACGGTCAAATGTGATTTACTGTACAGTCGTACCAGATAAAAGCAACAAGACACACGACTACGTCAAAGTTAACGTTCACCATGGTGAATCCTCCACATTCCTCACTGTGATGGAAGGCAATGACGTTTGATCTTCTTTCCTCCTTATTCTTCCACGGACGGGGCAGCAGAACTGTCCGCGGTTGGGGCGGTCGAAGCTCCCGCGGTTGGGGCTCCCGGAGTCGACCCCTCACCAAGGGACCGCGTGCTCCACTTTGTTAAGTCGGGAGGCTCCTGTGGTTTGACCATGATGTGCAGTCAGCATGTTGCCTGTCTAATCAACTTGCACAGAATATCTATGTATCTCAATGTGGAGGAAGGAACTTCAAGTGCTTGGTTACACCAAACATAGACACTAAACGCTGGAGTAACTCAGCGGGACAGGCAGCATCACTGGCGAGAAGGAATGGGTGACGGTTTGGGTCGAGACCTCCTTCCCCCCCCCCCCCAATTAAAAGCTGCCCTCAACTGCTCCAATGGCAGAATTCGGAGACAGGAAAAATTCCCTCTAGACATAACTTTGAGTTCAGTTTATTGTCACGTGTATCGAGGTGCAGTGAAAAGCTTTTGTTGCGCACTATCCAGTCAGAAGAAAGACAATACATTATTACAATTGAGCCGTCCACACTGTACAGATACATGATATAGGGAATTACGTGAAAGATGTTTAAAGCCCTGTCCCACTGTACGAGTTCATTCCAAGAGCCCTCCCAAGTTTAAAAAAAAATCAAACTCGTGGTAGGCACGGAGAATGAACGTAGCGGGTACGTTGGAGCTCAGGGACGTCTCTTAGCGGCTCGTAACGCTAACGGCACGTACTCGGGAAGACTCGCTAACAGCAGGTAAGCACGGGAAGATTTGTGAAAATTTTTCAACATGATGACAAATGTCCACAAGAGCCCCGAGTACCGACGAGTGGCCATTACCGTAAATCTCCGAGTTCGAATCGGGGCAAACTCGGGAGAGTTCTTGGAATGAACTCGTACCGTGGGACAGGGGTTTTAGTGCAAGCTAAAGCTAGTAAAGTCCGATCAAAGACAGGGCTGGATCCAGTGTCTCCAATGTCGGCAAGATGGATGTGGTGTGGGGCAGGGAAGTCGTTTCAGCTGCACAATCTCAACCAGTCACAGCACGGGGAACAAAGTGAAATGTCACCATCCAGTGGAGGAGAAAATGAATAAATAATTGCATTGTTCCCGGCAAAAGGCCACAGGTCTAAATCCACAAATGAATGAAATTAACAACTAATCTCCTCACATCTTTTTAAAACAAGCTGACATCCTTTTTTTTATTTTTAAGAAGGAACTGCAGATGCCATAGAGGGGGTACAGAGAAGGTTCACCAGACTGATTCCTGGGATGGCAGGACTTTCATATGAAGAAAGACTGGATAGACTTGGCTTGTACTCGCTAGAATTTAGAAGATTGAGGGGGGATCTTATAGAAACTTACAAAATTCTTAAGGGGTTGGACAGGCTAGATGCAGGAAGATTGTTCTCGATGTTGGGGAAGTTCAGGACAAGGGGTCACAATTTAAGGATAAGGGGGAAATCCTTTAGGACCGAGATGAGAAAAACATTTTTCACACAGAGAGTGGTGAATCTCTGGAATTCTCTGCCACAGAAGGTAGTTGAGGCCACAGTTCATTGGCTATATTTAAGAGGGAGTTAGATGTGGCCCTTGTGGCTCAAGGGATCAGGGGGTATGGAGAGAAGGCAGGTACAGGATACTGAGTTGGATGATCAGCCATGATCATATTGAATGGCGGTGCAGGCTCGAAGTGCCGAATGGCCTACTCCTGCACCTATTTTCTACGTTTCTATGTTTCTATGCTGGGAAATCGAAGGTAGACAAAACTGCTGGAGAAACTCAGCGGGTGCGGCAGTTTAGGGAGGATTTAGAAACATAGAAAAATAGGTGCAGGAGTAGGCCATTCGGCCCTTCGAGCCTGCACTGCCATTCAATATGATCATGGCTGATTTAGATCTATGGAGTGATCATAGATTTAGATCTATGGAGTGAAGGAAATAGGCAACGTTTCGGGTTTCGACCCGAAACGTTGCCTATTTCCTTTGGGTTTCGTCCAGAAATGTTACCTATTTCCTTCGCTCCATAGATGCTGCTGCACCCGCTGAGTTTCTCCAGCATTATTATGTACATTGAAATAGTTCTTCATTGGTTTACTCAGCATCTGTGGAGAACATGGATAGTTAACGTTTCGGGTCGGGACCCTTTTGCAAACTGATTGTGGTCGAGGGGTGAAAGCTGGAAGAGAGGTGGGGGTGGGACAAAGCCAGGTGAGTGATAGGTCGATACATTTAGAAACATAGAAATTTCTGGAGGAGTATCCATTCGGCCCTTCGAGCCTGCACCGCCATTCAATATGATCATGGCTGATCATCCAACTCAGTATCCCGTACCTGCCTTCTCTCCATAAGACCCTGATCCCCTTAGCCACAAGGGCCACATCTAACTCCCTCTTAAATATGCCAATGAACTGGCCTCAACTACCCTCTGTGGCAGAGAGTTTCCAGAGATTCACCACTCTCTGTGTGGTGAAAAAAGTTCTTCTCATCTCGGTTTTTAAAGGATTTCCCCCTTATCCTTAAACTGTGACCCCTTGTCCTGGACTTCCCCAACATCGGGAACAATCTTCCTGCATCTAGCCTGTCCAACCCCTTAAGAACTTTGTCAGGGGGGGGGGGGGGGGTGGGGGGGGGGGGGGGTTTGATTGGGTGACAAAGGTCAGAGATGAAAAGACAAAAGAGTGTGAGATAACGGGTGAAATGGTGCAGAATGTGAAGCTGGAGGAAGGAATGCGGGCGGAGGGGTTAATAATTGTGCTTGTCTTTCTTTGGATCTAAGCTGAGAACAAAGTTGTCCCCTGAAGAAATCCAGCAGTTTGCGCTGCTGCTCCGAGACTATCGCACGGGGGCCTCGGTTGAAGATTACTGCACAGAACTCCTGCAACTTTATGGAGAGAAAAGAAAGTTCCTCCTTTTAGGTAAAAACTTTTCTGTTTGCATCGCAACTGAGGAAACCGTTCTTCAACTTGCAAAGACTGTTGACAGAGTTCTCTTCTGTCAGATGAAATGTAGTCGAGTCACCGTGTCTGTGGAATTCTCTGCCTCAGAGGGAGGGCGGTGGAGGCCGGTTCTCTGGATGCTTTGAAGAGAGAGCTAGATAGGGCTCTTAAAAATAGCGGAGTCAGGGGATATGGGGAGAAGGCAGGAACGGGGTACTGATTGGGGATGATCAGCCATGATCACATTGAATGGCGGAGCTGGCTCGAAGGGCCGAATGGCCTACTCCTGCACCTATTGTCTATTGTCTATTGTCTATTGTCTAAAGCCACAAGTGACAGGAGCAGATGAGGCCATTCGGCCCATCGAGTCTACTCTACCATTCAATCATGACTGATCGTTGAAGAAGGAACTGCAGATGCTGGAAAAATTGCAGGTAGACAAAAATGCTGGAGAAACTCAGCAGGTGAGGCAGCATCTATGGAGCGAAGGAATAAGTGATGTTTCGGGTCGAGACCCTTCTTCAGACTGATGTGGGGGTGGTGGGAGTGGGGGGCGGGAAGGACCTATCTTTCCCTCTCAACCCCATTTTCTGCCTTCTCACCCTCTGGCCTTAGACAATAGACCCGTACTAATTAAGAATCTATCTATCTCTGCTTTTAAAAATATCAATTGACTTGGCCTCCACAGCCTTCTGTGGCAAAGAATTCCACTTAGAAGATAGACACGGAATGCTGGAGTAACTCAGCGGGACAGGCAGCATCCCTGGAGGGAAGGAATGGGTAACGTTTTGGGACCTGACCCTTATTCAGACTGATGTCAGGGGAGAGGGAGATACATAGATAAGGAAATGTAAGGTGTGAAAATAGGACAAAGGGAATGGAGATCAGGGAACATGTGGAATAGATCATCGTTAGTTGGGAGAAGGAAGTCGGAGACAGTCAGACTGGTCGGAAAACTGGGAAGGGGGAGGGATGGAGAGAGAGGAGAAGCAAGGGTTACTTGAAGTTAGAGAAGTCAATGTCCTAAAGAAGGGTCTCGACCCAAAACGTCACCCATTCCTTCTCTCCAGAGATGCTGCCTGGCCCGCTGAGTTACTCCTGCTTTTTGTGTCTATCTTCAATGTTCATACCGCTGGGGTGTAAGCTGCTCGAGTGAAATGTGAGGTGCTGTTCTTCCAATTAGCGCTGGGCCTCACTCTTATAATGGAGGAGGCCCAGGACAGAAAGTTCAGTGTGGGACTGGGAGGGGGAGTTCAAGTATTTAGTAACCGGGAGATCAGGCAGGTTTTAGGCGGACTGAGCGGAGGTGTTTAGCGGAGCGATCGCCGTGCCTGCGCTTCGCCAAGCTCCAAGCGGAGGTTCTGCGATCGTTTCGCTGAACACCTCTGCTCAGCCCGCCTAATAGCCCTGTCCCACGGTACGAGTTCATTCCAAGAGCTCTCCCGAGTTTAAGAAAAAATCAAACTCGTGGTAAGCACGGAGAATGAACGTAGCGGGTACGTCGGAGCTCGGGGACGTCTCTCAGCGGCTCGTAACGCTAACGGCAGGTACTCGGGAAGACTCGCTAACGGCAGGTAAGCACGGGAAGACTCGTGAAGATTTTTCAACGTGTTGAAAAGTGTCCACGAGAGCCCCGAGTACCGATGAGTGGCCATTGCCGTAAATCTCCGAGTTCGAATCAGGGCAAACTCGGGAGAACTCTTGGACTGAACTCGTACCGTGGGGCAGGGCTTTCAACTTAGCCGATCTCCCATGGGAAGATGATATTAATTAATCAACGCAGTATCTCTGCTTCGCATTACAAATCGGGTGCAAATTGCATTCAATTGAACAGTAAAGTCAATTCCTGCTGTTAAGTGGCCACAGCGGTTTGTGTTTCATACATCAAACGTTTAATGGCCGTTGTGTGCCTAGTTCCGGATGAAATACAATCCTAATTTGGTTTGTTTTGCAGTTTGGCGACAAAACAACATTTACTTTTTTTTGGAGATGCAGCATGGAAACAGGCCCTTCTGCCCATCGACCATCGATCACCCGTTCACACTCGTCCTGCTATCACCCTCTCTCGTCCACTCCCTACACACTAGGGGCAATTTGCAGAGGTCAATTGACCTACGAACCCGCACGTCTTTGGTCTATGGGCGGAAACCCCCGCGATCACGGGGAAAGAACATGCAAACTCCACACGGACAGCACTCAAAGTCAGGAAGGAACCCGGGTCTCTGGTGCTATGAGGCAGCGAATCGTCCAGCTGCACCACCGTGTGGCCTTTTGTGCCACTGCACCGCCTTGGCAGTAGATCCCTCCCTTTGAGGTCTAGTGTGGACGGGTGGTCAATGGTCAGCATGGACTCAGCGGGCCGAACGGTCTTTTCCATGCTGTACTTCACAAATAGAACGATCAACATCTCTGGAGAAAGTGGACAGGTGAGGTTTCGGGAAAGGATCCCGACCCTGAAACTCTATCTATCCATGTTCTCCACAGATGCTGCCTGACCCGCTGAGTTACTCCAGCACTCTGTGAAACGTCACCTATCCATGTTCTCCACAGATGCTGCCTGACCCGCTGAGTTACTCCAGCACTCTGTGAAACGTCACCTATCCATGTTCTCCACAGATGCTGCCTGACCCGCTGAGTTACTCCAGCACTCTGTGAAACGTCACCTATCCATGTTCTCCACAGATGCTGCCTGACCCGCTGAGTTATGGTGCAGCAGCATCTATGGAGCTAAGGAAATAGGCAACGTTTCGGGCCAAAACCCTTCTGGAAATAGGCAACGTTTCGGGCCGAAACCCGGAAGGGTTTCGGCCCGAAACGTTACCTATTTCCTTAGCTCCATAGATGCTGCTGTACCCGCTGAGTTACTCCAGCACTCTGTGAAACGTCACCTATCCATGTTCTCCACAGATGCTGCCTGACCCGCTGAGTTACTCCAGCACTCTGTGAAACATCACCTATCCATGTTCTCCACAGATGCTGCCTGACCCGCTGAGTTACTCCGGCACTCTGTGTCTGTCTTTGGTATAAACCAGCATCTGTGGTTCATTTTTATTGCAATTGATACAATTTGTGATACAATTGTCGTTCCTGCAATTCTTGCCGGGGGGGGGGGGGGTTAACGTCGAGGTCCATTAATGGCCGTCTTATCCCTAATTTAGGAATGCGAGCTTTCATCCCCGATCACGATGCCAGCTACTTCGAGGGATTTCTGGACACGATTGGGATTAAGGACGGGAGAGGGATCCTGACGGATAGCTTTGGAAGGATTAAACGGAGCATGAGCGACACGTCTGCATCTGCCGTCAGATCCTACGACAGCTGGTCGGTGCCGTCAGATACGGACGGTTTTGAAAGAATAATCTCGAACATCACACACGACATTGAAGCATTGGGATGTGACGCAGAGGATGATTTATTGTGACAGATGTATAACTACATTTAAAAGGCATTCGGACAAGTCCAGGGACAGTTTAGGAACAGTTAAGTCCAGGAACAACACCGGAAATTGGAGGAACAGCACCTCATATTCCGCCTGGGCAGCTTGCATCCGGATGGCATGAATGTTGAATTCTCCCAATTTTGCTAGCCCTTGCTGTCTCCTCACTTCCTTAACCCTCGAGCTGTCTCCTCCCATCCCCCTGCCCTCTGGCTCCTCCTCCTCCTCCCCCTTTTCCTTCCTTCTCCCCTCCCACCCCCCCATCAGTCTGAAGAAGGGTTTCGGCCCGAAACGTCGCCTATTTTCTTCGCTCCATAGATGCTGCTGCACCCGCTGAGTTTCTCCAGAAATTTTGTGTACCTTCGATCTTCCAGCATCTGCAGTTCCTTCTTGAACACAGTTTAGTGTGAGTTTAGCTTCTGGTCACATGTACTGAGTGAGGTACAGTGAAAAGCTTTTGTTGGGTGCCAACCATACATGACAAAGAAAAAGACAATACATGATTACAATTTGAGCTTAGAGTTTAGAAATGCAACGTGGAAACAGGCCCTTCGGCCCAGTGAGTCCGTGCCGGCCAGCGATCACCTGTTCACACTAGTTCTTCCCTACGCACTAGGGACAATTTTTCAGAAGCCCACAAACCTGCAAAGGTGTTTGGGGTGTGGAAGGAAACCGGAGCACCCAGAGAAAACCCACGCGGTCACAGGGAGAACGTAGAAACTCCGTAAAGACAGCAACCGTGGTCAGGATCGAACACGGGTCTCTGGCCCTGTGAGGCAGCAACTCTACCGCTGCACCACCGTGCCCTGCATGTAGATAATAAATGTAGCAATTTCACAGCCCATCATCATAACTTTGCTTTAGAGAGGCCAATATCTCCATGAAATTTTGAACAGATGAATTTCAAAAGTCTGCAGTAACCATTCGCACTAGCGCACGGCCCCACAACGTGTCCACGTTTATACAAAAAGCTTTTTTGCTAAGCTCTGCAAAATTATAATTTTATTATGTAAAAATAGTTTGCATTTGGTTTCGGGAGTTGACGAAAGCTAAGAAAAATGTACAAGGATGTGAATAATATATGTTATTTGGAATGTGCCTTGCGAGAAAATTGAAATTATTATACATATTTTTATGTTAAAATAGGTGTAATGAAATGAATGATATTGGTGAATCTGTTCTGAAGCCATAGGTGTGACCTCACAATAATGTCAATGTAATAATGACTGCTTTATGGCACAAAGCACAGACAGAATTACTGGTGGAAAAATAAAATCACAAACAAATTATATCCCATCAACCCGCTGTAGTTCCACTGACTTTCAATTTTATCCTATTTCATCTCTCCCTCTCCCTCTCCCTCTCCCTCTCCCTCTCCCTCTCTCCTCCTCTCCCCCTCTCTCTCCCCCCCCCTCCCTCTCTCTCCCCCTCTCTTTCTCCCCCTCCCCCTCCCCTCTCTCTCTCCCCCTCTCCCCCCTCTCTCTCTCTCTCTCTCTCTCTCTCTCTCTCTCTCTCTCTCTCCCTCTCTCCCTCTCTCCCCTCTCTCTCTCTCTCTCTCTCTCTCTCTCTCTCCCTCTCTCCCTCTCTCCCTCCCTCCCCCTCCCCCCTCTCTCCCCCTCTCCCCCTCTTCCCCTCCTCTCCCCTCTCTCCCTCCCCCCTCCCCTCTCCCCCTCTCCCCTCTCTCTCTCTCTCTCTCTCGGCCCTCTCCCCCTCTCTCCCTCTCTCCCCCCTCTCTCCCTCTCTCTCGTCCCCTCCCTCCCCCTCTCCCCTCCCCCTCTCTCTCCCTCTCCCCCTCTCTCCCCCTCTCTCTCCCCCCCTCTCCCCCCTCTCTCCCTCCCTCTCTCCCCTCCCCCCCTCCCTCCCCTCTCTCCCTCCTCCCCCTCTCTCTCCCTCTCCCCCTCTCTCCCTCCCTCCCTCCCCCTCTCCCTATCATATTTCTGCATGTGCTCTGTACTATATTTATTAATCAGCCTATTATCTATATTTTTGTGTGAGATTTCTTTGTTAATATTTCTCTTCTGTTTTGTTTCTTCTATCTACTGCCTCCTGTTTGTCTCCCAGTTTATCTCAGACATAGACCATAGATTAAATATCGAACAGGACCGACACCCCTTTAGTCAGAGGGTGGTGAATCTGTGGAATTCTTTGCCACAGAAGACGGTGGAGGCCAAGTCAGTGGACAGATTCTTGATTAGTGCGGGTGTCAGAGGTTATGCGGAGAAGGCAGGAGAATGGGGTTAGGAGGGAGAGATAGATCAGCCATGATTGAATGGCGGAGTAGACCTGATGGGCCGAATGGCCTAATTCTGCTCCTATCACTTACGGTCATGACATTACATGAGAAGAGGAAGTTATGCAAACCTGACAACCTGTTATGTGCAACCACGCTCCTTGTAATGGAGGTGCTTGTAGATCCATACTGGCAGTTCGACCGAGTTACAGAAAGTGCTAAAAAGCCAGGACATTGATACTGCAATCAATATTTATCCCCTGTGTGAGTCACCTTTGCTTGCTCAACATTTACATCTCAGTGTTTAACATTAACCATGTTAAACGAGGAGGATATTTCCTCATCCAAACCTACTTCCTGCTGTTGTGGCCTTTGGCTGGCCATCGTTCACCATGGCTATGTCGTTCATGTTCTAT